>NC_063209.1:10112871-10117871 GCF_017589495.1 Alosa alosa | reverse complement strand
CGCGCTGACAAGAGCCAGGGCCATAAATTAGAGAGCAATCAAGCTCTGGGAGAGCGCAGGGCTTAGCATCACAAGGGACTTGCAGACAAATTCACCCCACTGAGCCCCCTCCTTCCTGACTCACCCCCACCGTCATCCGCCCCCCCCCCACCGCCACACCCGCACCATCGTCCTCCCACCAACCCAACCTCACCGGCACCACTGCTGTCACTTCACCCCATCCACCACCACACACCCTAGTGGAATGGCTTTGGCCTTGGGTGAATGAGCTGACATTACTAAATTATCTATCCGCCATAAATCACATTCACACACATACACACAAATGCGCACACACGCACACACACACACACACATGCACACAAACACACATACACACACATTCCACACACACATATACAGCTGCAGTTTGTGATGAGGCTGTTTGCAAATGAAGGCACATCATGATAGTTTAATTTGATCTCTGTCTTTCTTTTGGTGAGACATTTGTCTTTGTGAAAATCACAACGTCATTTGGGTGGGTGTTGCCTCAGCAGAAGCATTATGTGACAGAGAATTCCTTTTTAGTCTCTTGTCACACGCGTGTTACCCCTCCATTTGTTTGTCTTATCTTAGTTGAATGAAATTGAAAATTTAAATAGATGGCTTTGTATAATTCTTGTTTTGTTTATTGTCCCTTTCACCCGAGTTTGGATGAGTTAATACCCGTATGGAAATTGATGAAAAGGCCTATGCTGCTTTAAGAGGGCACACAATTAAAAAGAGCCGATGTGATGATTCAACAAACTGTTGACAGGTTTGTCAACAAAATGTGGGCTGTCAGGGTCAACGTGGATGTGGGGTCAACTCAGCGGCCTGACAACTGGACGTGGATGAGGAGATTCATTTGAACATGTTGCGACTCCAAGCACGTTTCTTTTCTTTGTGTGTTTCTCACAGAGTGATTCATGCTTGACCATCACAAAGCTGTTGCCAGAGCATGGACAGTCCAGTTTCCACACATATACATAAACACACACACACACACACACACATGTATAGGGACACACATTAGTTGTATGACACTGCGCTGGACACCCCTATGCATGTCAGTGGTGACCCACATTTTTGGCCTTTCCGTTCCGCTCCCCCTCTCTATCCAACCCTCCTGGGTGTCGCAGATGGAAAAGCCGGAGCATAGTGATGGGTCTCGGAAAAATCCAGCACATTCCTTGTCTGGGGTTACGCTTTCGGCGGGAGATCTGGACTTAATGGCCGCCGCTGTGGACAGCTCTGGGTCCTGCTCCCCGCACAAGAGGGGGTCATTCCTCTGACAGCAGCCATGTCGTTATTCGCCCATCTCGTCTCATCTCGTCTCTCGCTTGCTCGCCGGTGCCGTCTGGGGCGGTGAGGGGCGTACCAACCGCGGGGGCCCCTTAATCCCCCGCGCCGCGCCGTGCCGTGCCAGCACAGTGCTGTGGCCGCCTCTCAGGCCCCATTCTATCTGTCTGCTGTTAGGGTGATTTCCGTCAGAGTCACTGTGGCAAAGCTGCTCTCTCACTCTCTCTCTCTGCTTGTGTGTGTGTGTGTGTGTGTTTGTGTGTGTGTGTGTGTGTGTGTGTGTGTGTTTGTGTGCGTGCGTGCATGGCATGGCTTTGCCTGCTCTTGTCTGTCTCTTTCTCTCTTTCTCTCTCTCTCGCTCTCTCTCTCTCCCTTTCTCTTTCTCTGTCTCTCTTTCTCTCCCCTTCTCTCTCTCTGTCTCTGTCTGTGTGTGTGTGTGTGTGTGTGTGTGTGTAGCTGTACATGGCCTCTGCTCTGACTCTCTCAGTCTCTTACACACCCACGCCCACACCCCTCGGTTTTGTGTCTGGAGTAGTCATGCAGTGTCTGACCTATTTTGTGGTGTCTAGGGTTGGTCTTATTGTGTGTGTGTGTGTGTTTGTGTGTGTGTGTGTGTGTGTGTGTGTGTGTGTGTTTGTGTGTGTGTACACATGTGTTTTGTCTCATGTGCTTGACAGGACTATTCATATTTTTATATCTAACTTATGTTTTATGTGTGTGTGTGTGTGTGTGTGTGTGTGTGTGTTGTGTGTGTTTGTGTTTATTTATATGTTTTGTCATCGACACGTCTTCTTTTTATGTGAGTATCGTCACATCTTGCAAGTGCATTGTGTAGTAGCCTGTCGCATGTCTGTGCCGAGAAGTTCTGTGTGTGTGTGTGTGTGTGTGTGTGTGTGTGTGTGTGTGTGTGTGTGTGTGTGTACAGCATGTGTCACAGCTCCTGTCACGGTTGTCTCATTTGTGCATAGAATAGCATAACAAGCCTGTGATCTGGTTTTACATGGCAAGGAGTATAAATGTTCCTACTCTCTGCTCTGCTGATTGCAAAACATACAGCATAGCTCATCTTACACTACAGAGAATACACACACTCACACACACACACACACACACACACACACACACACACACACACACACACACACACAAACACACAAACAAACAAAATACTGTATACTGCATGTACACACTTGTGCACATCCATAGACACTACAAAGGCCTGTTGAACAGGCTATTTTACTGTTAGAGGGCCACACCGATTTCTGAGAGATAAAGAACTAGTGTTAATTTTGTCACCTATTTTTAATTTAGTCTTAGTCTTAGTCTTGTGACGAAATGTCCTTTTTAGTCTTTGTCATATTTAGTCATTCAAATATCATTTTTGTTAGTCAATTTTTAGTCCACTAAAAGTCTTGTCATTTTAGTCTAGTTTTAGTCAAAAGAAAACTAAAGCTATCTTACTCTTAGTCAGTTTTAGTCAAAACATTTTAGTCTTTTTTTATAACAAATTATTTCTGATTACCATTTCAGTCAAATAGTGTTTCACACATCTCAATTTTCTAACAATATTGTGTGTCCACAGGGCTACTCGACTGTTATAATTACTCATTCAGATTTTTTTGTCAGTCAGTACATGCACAGGTAAGTCGAGCTACAGTTATAGCTCGGCTGGGATTTGGCCATAGACAGTAAAAGATTTGACTGGACCACTGTCATGATCTTCATAGACCAGTGTTTCACAAAGTGTGATCCGGGGACCACTGGTGGTCCATAAGCTATCCCAAGTGGTCCACGAGCAGGCGTGGTAAAATATAATATAGATGAGTTGTTTGCAATATTGAACCAACTTGTATGTAAATTCAAACTGTTCTACAACACTGTCTATGTCAGATATGCCAGTTTAAATCATATGAATCCTCTGACACAATTAAAGAAAGTGCAAAGAATAAGCAAGGTGGTTCAGTGAGTATTGTGTAGGCTAATATACTGCTAGGTCTATTTTTTTTTTTTAGCTAGGTGGTCCGTGCGTTTCTTTTTTATTGATTAGTTAAGTGGTCCTTCATCTGAAAAAGTTTGAGAAACACTGTCTTGGACCCAAGTATGAATGTTTTACTCCATGCACGCTAGATGGCGATATGCCTAAAACCAACATAAACTCTCAATCTTAGCTAACTTGCTAGCTTAACTTTCTATATTAGCTTACTTGCTAGCAAACTTTGCATCATCAGTGTAACTAGTTAAATAGTTGACATTACTTGCTGAAACTTTTCGTATGGACATTCTGGGGGATGTTAATTTGTATATGAGAGAAGCTTCAACTTCTGGGTATGTAGCATTGTGGCATAAAGCCTAACTCTGGCAGAAATCTCCGGTGTTTTTGTTCCATGTAGTTTCCTGCTGCAGCCACAGGTTTTCAGCAACAGCACGTAGACTAGCCTACAGGAAAGCTGCTGCGCATGAACCATGAACTCATTCGGAATATTTTGAAAAGGTAACAGCTATTCTGTCTTCTCATTTTGTAGACGAAAATGGAAGAGAAATTTTATCTTAGTTTTTATTTCATGCAAAACATTTTAGTCTCGTCTTTTTTCATCAACAATAAAGCATCTTAAGATAGTCTTAGTCAGTGTTTCAGGACATTAGTGCAGTCTCATCATCGTCTCGTCTTAGTCATGGAAAAAAAGGTTGTTGACGAACATTTTTCCTCTCGTCTCGTCTGACGAAATTAACACTATAAAGAACAAATGTCCCATTGCAGTCAGATATGTTATTGACCTGACCTTAGTAAATTAGCCTCTCTGGGTACCAAATTGTCACTATCCTTCTCCTCCTCTCTCCCTCATTCTCATGGACCCCTCCTCTCTCCCTCCCCTCCTCTCTCTCTCTGTCTCTCCCTCTATCTCTCTCTTTCTCTCTCTGTCTCTCTCTCTCTCTCTCTCACTCTGTCTTAGTTGATTAGCTGAAGCTGGGCTTGTAGCTCTGTTAGGGCTGGTAATAAGTTTTGACTCCGCAGTGCAGGCATTTATCACAGAGCATCTACCTGCCTCCTCTCTGATACGGGTGACACTGTTGGCAGCGAGAGGTCCACGCTCATTATCAAAGCTGGCAACGGGAGCCAATGTTTGACAATGTATGTCCTCCGCCCACAAAAATATGGATGACCGCGCTCGCTCTCTCTCTCTCTCTCTCTCTCTCTCTCTCTCTTTCGTTGATCTCTCTCTCTGTCTCTCTTTTCTTTAATGCCTGGTTTAATTAAAGCTAAATTACCTTTGGATTCATACACTGCTCCTTCCACTATATTATCTTTGCAGTCTTGGCGAGGTGTTCCTGCAGATGATGATGATGTCTGTCTTTTACTCTCTGTTGGTGGTAATGGCTATTTTAGAGCAAGCAAGTATGGGCGTGACAGGTAGGTGTGTGTGTGTGTGTGTGTGTGTGTGTGTGTGTGTGTTTCAAAAGTAGTAGTGTGTGACCATGTGTGTGTGTGAAACTGTTTGTGTGTGTGCATGTGACCATGTGTATGTTTCACACATCAACAGAAAGGCAGACAATCACGTCCTCTGTTGTCCTCATTCAGAGCTGTCAAGTAAACCTGATGTGAACTGACCTCCGTTTACGTTCCAACCACACGCTTATTAAACTTATCACTCTTCATTGTCCTTCACAAGTTTCTCAAGCAT
>NC_063209.1:10097871-10107871 GCF_017589495.1 Alosa alosa | reverse complement strand
TATTGACTGTGTTAGGGTATAAGTAAAGACTCTCACCCCTGCAGTCAAACCATCTTAATGAGCTGCAGTTTATCAAATAGAGGGAGAAACTTCTCCTGATCCCGGCATGCTATATGTTTGTTCATCCTATTGATATGTTGACAATAATCCTTAAAAACATGCCTTTATTTTGTAGAGCTCACAGGTGAATTGGAAAGTTTAACTTTAGCATGACTAACGTTGTGCTGCTAACACCCACATCCACTTAAAAACCACTGCTTCTGCTTTATTTTTTTTTACCCTCTTCCACTCTGTGGGAAAAATAATTACCTCTCCTTGACCAATTAAAGTTTCCTTTTCCAAAAACAAAACGTGCGGTAATTAAAAGAATTAGAATGACATTGCTCTCGACGGGTGGTATCGAGTGTTCCCTACTGTGGCTGCCGCAAACCCTCTTGTGAAGCCAAGCTCGAAACCAACCGGTGGCGGTAGCACGTCAATTAGAAAACATTCCCTCTCATCAAATCCTATTTGGAGGCTGGCGTCATGCATGCATGTGCCACTCTGCATGAGTTGGCATAGGCTGCATCATGAACACACCACAACTCCTGCTCAGAGGCTAATGCAACATTTACACAACAACCGTTAATTATGCATGTTCACCGCTACATTTTGAACTCATCTTGGAGATTTTTTCTTAATTTAGCTTGGGTGTATTACCCAATATTTCAACAGTAAATTGAGCTACGGTACAGCTTTTGAATGTTGTACATTTAATATATGCTAATAGATGTCTCTTTTTTTTCAGACTGCATTGCAGTGGATTGGAGAGTTCTCCTTATACAAGGAAGAGAGGGAGAGAGAGAGAGCTGAGAGAGAGAGAGAGAAAGAGCTGAGAGAGATATAAAGAGGAGAGAGAGAGAGAGAGCTGAGAGAGATATAAAGAGGAGAGAGAGAGAGAGCTGAGAGAGATTGAGAGTGACAAAGAGTTGGATGAGAGAGAGAGGTGGATGGGTGGGTGGAGCAGCTTTAAGACTGGATTTCTGCACTCTTAATTTGAGGATGGGCTGTGTGTGTGTGTGTGTGTGTGTGTGTGTGTGTGTGTGCGTGTGCGTGTGTGCGTGTGTGCGCGTGTGCGTGTGTGTGTGTGTGTGTGTCTAGATGTACAGTAATGGAGTTGGATGTGCTCCTATCACACATTGCCACTGTACAGTAGTAAGATGAGCCATGCTCGCTCTGTCTGTCTGAAATGATTTTATCAACCAACTCTTTCTCCCTTTCCTCTCTTTCTTCACATCCCTCTTTCCTTTGTCACTTCCTCCCCTCACACACCCACGAGTGTATATATCGAGAGATATCTAATGTCATTTAGATTTGTACAGCTTTGATTACACTTTTCCCTTTAATAACACACTTCCCTTTTTGTCTCTCTCACTCACACGTGTGCACACACGCGCGCACGCACATACACTTACAGAATAGCACTTCTTGCATCTGATCAGACCAATATACTGTACTTCCACATCACATAAGTGGAAGCAATACAGAAACAGGAACAAGAACATGCTGTACAGAACGCCAGTGAACACAGTTCTGGGTTGTTTCTGTATTCAGTGTTGGCTGATGGACAATAGGGTCAAATCATTTACATTTAATTCCTCAGCAGGCAACCAAAACAAAGATGAAGATTGAAGGTAATTTACTTCTTTTTTTTTTCCGATTGCTTAGATGCAGTTACTGTAATGAAACTGGGATCCACTTGATCTTGATCTTCACCTTCTTAACTCAGCTAAAGTAATCTTTAGCAAATGATGGAATGGAAAACATTTGCTCACAGCTAATGGATATTGCTTGCAAAATTATGAACATCCAATGTCAATGTGTGAATGTCGTTTGCAAAATTTTTCAACCAGTAATCATTCATTATTCATAATAGATACCATGTTTATTCTATGTTGCTATTTGGCAGTATGGATCTAAGGCACATTTAGACAGTACTTTATTGTCTATTTGATGTAAGTCTTACATGTCAATGGCAGTTACATCTTGGGATTCAGCAATTCATTTTTATTCAATATTTTTAGTATTTTCACATTTTTATGACACTATGGCACAGACATAGCAAAAATGAATGCTGACACTCCTCATTCTGAGACCTCTGTGTTACAGTTTTTTCTTCGGCATACAGTTATGCTTGTGTCAACATTGACATCACATTTTCAAAACAATTAACACGCAGGTCTAAACAAAAGCACTCTGGCCAAAATAACACATTTTGCTTGCAAAAGGCTTTTTTTCTCAAAACATTTAAAACATGCATTAAGCAAATTTTGCCTTCAAACAACACATATTGTAGTCAAATCACTGTGTGATTTCAATCAATCATTACACACTGGGCAACAAAATGCAAAATATAGTTTCAGCCTTCAATTTTGCTAGTATCAGAAAAACTGTGAAAAGACTAAATGAACTGAATAAAAATGAATTGTATTTATTCCTCCCCAGATGTAACTGTCATTGACATGTACAGTACAGTAAGACAACAAGCACCTATAAGGCAGATTTCATTGAACTACAACTTGTCATTTTTCATTTGAATAGACCTGGGGCAGCCGTGGCCTACTGGTTAGCACTTCGGACCTGTAACCGAAGGGTTGCCAGCAGGGGCGGAGCCAGACATTTGAAACATTGGGGGCTTAGCCCAGTGTCACACACAGAAAAGCTAGCGGGGGTCCGGGGGCATGCACCCCCGGCAGAACATTTTGAAAAATAACCCCTTAAATAATGACTTCTAGTGAATTCTATGTAAACTAATGGACACATTGAGACTTTAAAAATGTGAGACTCAAGGTATATCTGACTGGAACTTTGGGTCTTTCAAAAGGGGTCTATAGGCATAGCCTATCTGATCAGCAGGCACTTAGTTAATTAAGCGTTTTTTATGAGTTATGGTTTGTATATTATAGGCTAGTATACTATGCTGAGATAACCCTGATGGGATGCTACCTTGTCTCAATACATTTTTACTTTGAACTCTGGCAAAAGTAGCCTTATGGTCAGGTTTAGCACAGCCCCACACATTGTGAACCCACTTGTTATAATGTTCAATGGAACACATGAAGCTCCGTTTAATTCAGGGCTTAAAGCTCATTTTTCAAAATGGGTGGAATTCTCCCCTTCAGTGCTTCACATAGGGGGACTAATTCAGTTGGGGAGGGGTGGGATACATATACATTTTACAAACTGAAATCGCATTTTCCTTATAGGCCTTATACTGTAGGCGTCAATGAGAGAACATGTACACTTACATGATTTTGGTTTCGATTTTCTAATTGGAGTAAGTCTTTGTGACAACACGTCATGATACCAGGCCTCAAACTCAAACTTATTAAGACCTACCTAAGGAGCAGCATTAGGCAGGGGAGGCTCAGTGTGTTAGCTATCCTGTCCGTTGAAAATACGAGAGCCAGAGCATTAAATATTGGGAACATCGTTGACGATTTTGCACAACGAAAGGCTCGTAAGATGGCCTTCTTCTAATGGCCTAATTCACGCATATTGGGGATTGTATGCATATGAATGATTTTATTTGGTTTCTGCACGGTTAAATAAGTTAGGCTACATTAAGTTTTTTTTTCTGCGCAGTCGAAGTTTATAAGCAAGCAATCTACGCTTGCAGTTACAGCAGAGGGTTGAAGAGGCGCATTGAGTGTTCCCATAATTCCATGCGAGTTGATGTTAATGCAGTAATATTAGATTACCCTGGCCTGCAGGGAGTTAATAAAATTATTTTTAATGTTTTCACATGTAATCGATCCTATGTAGTCGTGTGTTTTTTATTTGAAATTGTAATCTGTAACTACTGAACTACTTCGGTGCCTCAGGCCCTTTGCTTAAACAATTGAAGTCACCCTTAATGTGTATTGCATGTATCAGAGCTAATTCATCCTGGGCCAAAGTATGTCGGTATGGGGCTCGCGTAGCACTCTTGCATCAGGGCCCACCATCGGTTTGTTACGCCACTGCACCCAACCCCTTACTGCTCCCCGAGTGCTGCTGTTGATGCAGGCAGTTCACTGCGCCGGGATTAGTGTGTGCTTCACCTCACTGTGTGTACGCTGTGTGTATTTCACTAATTCACGGATTGGGATAAATGCAGAGACCAAATTTCCCTCATGGGATCAAAAGAGTATATATACTAGGCCTGTCAAACTCGATTCCTTTTAAGGATCCGGGTTATTCTGAGTCACTCACTAAACTGATCCGGGTTGAACGAGTCACTTGAGTCACTTGAGTCAGTATTGCTAAATCGCAAAGAAATTCAGTCCTACGTTCAAGCAGTGCAGTGGGGTGCTTCATTTCGTTAAGTGCCTTCTCATGTTGGATGTGGATCCTCCATGATTTGAAACCAGGTTTTTGCAGTACTTGCATTTAGCCTAAGAGTTTTGGTTTCCTGGTCAAAGTGCATCCACACATAGTTCATCTTTTTGGTGCTCATGTTCAGAAACTTTGATCTTATTGACAGGGAGGGTAGCCTATATTATAATAATTAATTATTTGTTGTTGTTTTGTTAACAATAGAAAATTTGCCTAGGTCTAATGCTACTCTGCTACAATGTTTATTACCACTACTATACTAATAGTAGGCTACTAGGAATCTATTCTAATAGGTATTATTGGCAGCTAATAGGCCTACTAGGCAACTAATATTATTAGCCTATTAATCATATATATATATATATATATATATATATATATATATATATATATATATATCATGTTAGGTAGCCTAATATAATATCATATATAATATAATATAATATAATATAATATAATATAAAATAGCCTAATATAATAGCATCAAAATCTCCACCCACTCACGGGAAAGAAAGCAGTTTGAGCCAGACTGTTAATTTATTGTCTTAACCTAGCCTAAGCAATTGACTTTCAATTTACACATAGAAACAGGAACGTAGAAATGCCCTGCAGTGACTAAATTATTATTATTGTTATTATTGTTATTATTATTATTATTATTACTACTACTACTATTGTCATTAGGCCTATTATTATTATCACCTTGACACGAGTAGAAACTAGGCTACTTGCTCGTCTACAGATCCAGTCATGACAACGTAGCCAGCTGATTCGGCTGACTCGCACTCATAACAACGTAACCGGCCCGCCCTGCTGATCCAACTGACCCGGCTAGCTTGAGCAGCTCCATACAGAGCTTGCAATGTTTCGGACTGTCTTCGTGACCTAATTGCATTTAAAAGTAGGCCTAGGCTATGCCTACGTGTAGAACATTGTATGTTATTTCAGAAGTGAAAGAATGGCTTTTGTTGTGGATTTGCTTTTCACCTTGACGAGGAGTTACTCGCTCGTCTACTGATCCACTCATGACAACGTATTCGGCTGACTCGCACTCATAACGTAACCACCCGGCCCAGCGATCCGACTAACCCGGGTATACAAAGCAGCTCCATTAAGAGCGTGCAATGTTTCGGACTGTCTGCGCGACCTAATTGCATTTTAATATGCTACATCTATACACCAAATCTAAAGTATGCCTAGGCTACATGCAGAACATTGAATGTTATTTAAGAGGTGAAGAATGGCTTTTGTTGTGGAATTGCTTTTCACTTTGAGGAGGAGCTACTCGCTCGTCTACAGCCACTCATGACAACGTAGCCGTAGCCGACTCGTACTCAATGTAGCCTAACCGGCCGGCTCTGCGGGAAGTTAACCAGTTATCTCAGACTGCCTGCTCACTCAGTCGCTTGAGTTGATTTGTGGAGTTGTGGTTATCCTACTTACGAAATTGTTACATTTCTGGCAGCTATTATGGCTAGTAGGCTAGCTAATGTTGCAAGAGGTTTGTGTGTGGCGCTGTTTATCGTTTTAGATTGAATTGTAGTAGGACTCAACTGATCCGAGTTAATGATACTAGAGACTCGCGACTCATGGGTTAATTTAAAGATACGGGTGAAAGATCCGAGTGAATCACGACTCAAACAGGCGTATATATTATACTATACCTATCTTCACCAAATAGGCAATACAGTACTTTCTCTAAATGTGCCTTAGCTCCATACTTGCAAATAGCAACACATAACAGACATGGTATCTCTTATGGATAATGAATGATTGCTGATTGAAGAATTGTGCAAAGGAGTTTCACACAGGTGTATCAGAGATGCAGACTTACAGTATGCAAGGGATCTCTACCACTTGTGAATATAAGTTTTCCTTTTGTTTAGTAAAGGGAAACCAATAGAGTTTGGGGTCTTTGAACGACATCTTAACATTAACTGTTTTGCAAAAGGGTGTCAGAAATTGTGAACACAATGAAAATGTGTGAGCACATTTGAAAGAGATGACTTCTGCTGTGCAAAGAAGGTGTTAATGAAGACCAAGTGGATCTCAGTTTCTTTAAGCAGGTGAAGGCAATCGAGAAACTATACTATAATTGTTAATACTAACTATAATTGTTTTGAAAACATAATGTCAGAATAGACGCAAACATTACAGCGATCAGGAAACAAAAAGCATTATAATAAATTAGTTGGTTTTTTTTTTAAATAAAATACATTTACATTTTTTATAAGATCAGTGTTGACTGGTGAATTGTCTTTGTTGAATTAACCCAGAAAAGGAGTAAAGTGTTCAACAGAAAAACAAACAGTTTAATCAAACATTAAAACAATGCAACTACAGAATATCAGAGAGATCAGAGAGTATTTGATTGAGAAAGCAAGACCTGTCTACAGTCTAGTTACAGTAAAAGCCCACCCACGAAAGTAAGGGCCACAATTGGGCTATAAGACAGGCCGAGACAGAAGGTACTGGAAATAAAAATCATTCATTTATTTATCGTCAGACAAGTCATGTTTAATGTTAGGTTGAAGTTACATGTATTACTTTACAGCCAGAGACCACCACATTACGTTCAGTTATCATTCACTTATGCAATCTCCCTCTCTCCAAAATTCACCATCAACAGTTTTATGCTCATAGATGCTGACCAAATGCCCCAGCATAACTCCAGCAACATAAACAGCGGCGCTATTACAACTAGGGAATTGAAATGTCTCTCCTTGCAGTTGCAGTCATTGAGTGGAATGTACTGGTCTTGGTCTGTCTCCCCTCTGCTCAGCCTCTCCTCATACAAAAGCATATTGCACATGGTCCTGTAAGCCATGTTGATCATGCCATCACCACAAAACATGTCGGAACCATTCCAAGCTAAACAACTGATTATGTGCTGATTAAGGACAGAGACGTTCTAATGAGGAAACACAGCACTCAAGAAATCCACCATAGAAAGGCATGTGATGTGTTGTGAATACATTGTACCAATCATGTGTTGTGATCTCGCTGCTGGAGTGAGGTTGGTGTTGTGAAGCTTTGCACATGCACAGTTCTGTACGAACATGCCTATTAAGTGTTCAAAATGCGTTGCAATATGGCCGCCGAGTGGAGGGACTTGTCTAAAAGGACTTTGTTAAGGATTTTCTGTTCCCCCCATCTTCTCTCCGATGGTTAAGGCACATTGGTCGCTAATGACATTAAATAACATTGTCCTCCATGCCTCCTCCAAGCAGGGGATTCGTCTGCTGAGAGAGCCATTGAAGTACAATGGGCTTACCAGTTGAGGCTCTGTTAAATTACAACGTGCTTAATTCTGTGTTGATTGTATCAGGAGAAAGACCACAATGTTGTTGACAAACATAGACAAACAATGTTTTCTCCAAATGTTTCCTCTTCTTTTGGAGGAGAACAATCTCCTCCTCTGAATGGCCTCCTCTGGTATAGGAAGATGTTAGATTCTTGTTCATTTCTGTATGTCTTTATAAGTGTGTGTGTGTGTGTGTGTGTGTGTGTGTGTGAGAGAGAGAGAGAGAGTGTGTCTGTCTGTGTGGGAGTGTGTGTGTGTGGTGTGTGTGTGTGTGTGTGTGTGTGACCTGTGGTATAAGAGTGTTGCATAATACAGGTCTCTTCAGCTTATACTTGAAGCATCTCAGTGCATTTCAGAAACAGTTCGGCTCCCACTCATAACCCATAAGTAACACAGTTTATTAGGAATATCTCCATGCCAAGTTCTCAGCATCATCAATATTGTGCATTTACTCTTGTGATTCATCCCATTCACATACTTGATAGGTGAGGGTTCATGCTTTATTGAGCACTAGAGCATTTTAGAAAATTTAAAATTCATATCTTTCTGTGACTATTTGACTGAGGTCTGAAAAATGGAAAGTGTGTGTGTGTGTGTGTGTGTGTGTGTGTGTGTTCACATTGCTGTTTATATCAGTTAGCTATAGGAAAGCTGTGACTTCTGCTATTGGTTGGGGACAGTGCCCTATCAACAACCAAGCCAAATTAATACTCTACAACATGACGCAGGAAACAACAGCAATTAATGCACAATTGGCTTACACAGCAGTGCTGCAGGTTGTAACTGGGATATGCAAAGACATTCCTTCGCAGCACACTGGTATTGATGGATATACAGATATTGACAAATTGGGCCTTGAGGAACAGAGGTAGCTTAATATTGAGAAGATAATCTATGGAGATGATGAGATCTCTTTTTGGATTGTCTTTCCCTTTCTTGTGGTAGTAGACACAATGAAAAGGAAGCATATGCTGTGGTGGTATTTTCATCTTTTCATGTATAGGATATAGGTTTCTGCAGCAAGGCATCACAGGTGTATTTATATATTTATATGTAACTCAAAGTGCTTCAAAATAGTTGAAACAATATAGGGAAAAGACTGGAAGCAGTGCTGCTTATTTTAACATACAGTATATGTTGTTGATCTCCATTGCTGGCCACTCATTCTATCTACTGTATTAATGGGGAGCCTCTCTCTCCCCTCGTTAGCCTGCGCTAGCAACATTAGCGTCATGGCTGCCCGCTCCCCGGCAGGCCCCAGATTAATGGAGATTTAAAGCGGAGGACATATGCCGCTGGATTTCAGCCCCAGCCCCTCTCTGCATCCAGGTCTGAACGTCAGTCCGCGGCCATGGCCACGACAGTGGCAATTACAGAGATGGCTTTTAAACAGATTGCTGTCGGGGATTTTTGAAGTTGTTGCAGCGAAGCAAACAGTCTGCACTCATCATATTTTATCTGGCACTTATGTGAGTGCAGTGATGGTGTGTGTGTGTGTGTGCGCGTGTGTGTGTGTCCGTGTCCCACTATCTCCTTGCTATATACTCTTCCAGGTGAGTGGACTAGAGGAGTGATTGATGTATTTATTTATTTGGGGTTTGTTTTTTCCTGTCCACACACTGAAATTTAAGTAAGGGTTCAGGCGGCGGAGAGAGTGGTAGTTAGAGCAGCGGAAATGATAGCAATGAAAATGAATGAAGTGTGAAGACCAATCCGTTCTGACTGCAAGCTCAGTGAGTCTACAAAAATGGCCATTTTGTGTGTGTGTGTGTGTGTGTGTGTGTGTGAGTCAGAGAGAGAGAGGTGCTGCAAAATGCTCTTTTTATATTGTATCAGCCATTTGTCGACTCAGTAGTCCATGACTAACAAATTATACCGCTATTCAACAACATGGTGACCTTCAGACTGTTTCACACACAACTCTTCCCCACTAAAGCGTTCACCACTAACAGTTAGAACCATTCAACTAATTGCATTACTGTCTCTTTTGTACTGTATTTAACCAGTTAGAGATACACAACCTCGCTCAGCTGGAATAGTGTCCAAAATGGTCGCTTCTGTAACTTTCTGTCCTGTTTAACTTTGCCACTCTGTTTAGACAACGACTTTGAAGTTCTACACGGTCCATTTTCTCAGAGAAGACATTAGCAGTTGCCTTGGGTTAAGCTGACCTGATCGATGACAAGACAAGATGTCAGGCACCACGCCAGAGATGGAATGTTATTATTTCTCTCTGAAATGTACAAAGACTTAGTCCAACATGTTGTGCACTTGACTCATCAAAATCAAGTATTGGATATAATCTTGTGTAGTGGGTTTTCATGTATAATGTTGTTTATT
>NC_063209.1:10085371-10092871 GCF_017589495.1 Alosa alosa | reverse complement strand
TTTTGTGGCCAAAAGGAGGCCCATTTCACCTGAGAACGTTTTTTTCTGTATTTACATAGAATTCCCACACAGTGTGTAGAAAGAGCCCCTAAGGCATCTGAAGTATAGGCTCTTTACTGTGTTTGATGGGCTGCAGTGTATAGACTACTTGTGGGGTACTTGAGATTCCTGAGCTGGCATACATAAGAGACTGTTGGTCCCTGGCCACACGGACCTGTTTAAACCCTGGATGCTCTAGCTGAGTCCAGCTGGGAATTAGCTACACAGCATCTGGACTGCCAATAATTAGTTCCAGTTTACACCTTGTGTGTGTGTGTGTGTGTGTGTGTGTGTGTGTGTGTGTGTGTGTGTGTGTGCGTGCGTGCATGCGTGTGTACAGTGTGTGTGTGTGTGTAGTGTGTGTGTGTGTGTGTGTGTGTGTGTGTGTGTGTGTGTGATTTCGGCCTTCACACAGCACCACGGCTGTAGTACATCATTTCAGCCAGTAATTGGGGATTACCTTGTTAATGCTGCTAGGCCTTTTGAGCTGGAGATATTCAACTATTAGAGCTGCATAAACAGGCGATTGTCTCCGAACTAAATGGATCATTTACATATAAGAGCTCGGTGCTGGCTTGCTTAAAGTCACACTGCCATTTTAATGGATACAGATGGACACTTTGAATGACACCTCGCTCAAATTCAGGACAGTGTCCAACGGGTCTCGGATAGGAAAACAAAAGGCCAGCCACTCTTCCCTGTCCTTAATTCTTAGTAAACAGCACATTTGACCCAGATCACATGTGTGTACAATTTTAGTAACATGTTATTGTATTTTTTCTGTAGTTTCCTCCCCATCATCAAATTAATATGATTGATTTAACTCCCGAACTCATCCTATCAAAATAGACAGAGTTGAGTAGATTATGGATTTCATCACTTTGATGGCAGATTATCATTCAGATGAAAGGAGAGGCTGAGATTGAAAGAAAGGGAGAGAGAGAAAGGGGATTTACATGGAATCAAATGCATTACCTAATGTCTTTGCCATGTCAGTACAAAGCATTTTGCTAGAAACCCGGCTTCGTTCGCTGATTAAAAATATATTTACCCCATCTCATCCTTTCCTGTACAAGGTTAAACGACATGTATCAATAAAGGATTAGTTTTAATCATGCTGAACCACATTTCTCTACTTCACCCTACCTATTTCCTTTCTCTCTCTCTCTCTCTCTCTCTCTCTCTCTCTCTCTCTGTCCATTCTGTCACCCTATCTCTCCTTCACCTTTCCTAGATTTTTTATTTGCTGTCTATCATCATGGATTGTTTTGATGAACGCAATGATTGCAAGCCTCCACCTGACCTTTTCCGGTAAATTGATGTTTGGATCAGGCCACAGATGTGTCCATAGTAAGCCACTGAAGAAGGGTGGCCCGGTTTACTTCCTCTTGTCAAAGCAGTTAGTAATCCAAACCTGTAGTCAACTCACTGCAAACTCAACAATCCAATAACGGAGTAGTTTCCATAAATAAGCAGTTGTGGATGAATAAGGCCTGAATGTGTTGTTTCAGAGACATGACCGAAAATGCACTCAAAAAAATGTGTTCTCACATTACGAGTCTTTGTAGAAGAGAGTGTGTGTGTGTGTGTGTGTGTGAGAGAGAGAGAGAGAAAGAAAGAGAAGCAGCAGCACTTAAGCATACTCAAGTGTTTGTGGTCATACTCAAGGAAACATTTATTTGCCAAAAATTCAGGTGACCTCCAAATTGTGCAACTCCAATCAATCCCCAGTCTTACACATATTCCACACATAGCAAGGCTGGCTCATCACAGCACAGCACAGACAGCTGAATTCTCAGCAGACACACTCTGTACACTTCCAGCTTGTCAATTCAAAGCTTCAATTAGATGGAGAGGAAACAGTCTCTGATGGGTTCTGCAGGGGTTTGCTCTCCACTCTCTCCCTCTCTTGAGCATAACATGTTGTTGCCTTTAGACCTCACATGAACCCTGATAGGATTTTAATATCAATAATGTGTTGTGTGTATGACCATTCTGCCACCACTCTAACCCCCACACACACACACACACACACACACACACACACACACACACACACACACACACACACACATCTCCCTCCTCATCCCTCCATTTGATATATGATCTTGACAGTCTCGGGGGAGCCATGGAAGGTTAAAGGAGGAGGTCAGAGATGCATTGTTCACTGGCCGCGGCATGACACAGATATGCCTCTCCTCCCTTTTAATCATCAAAGTGTCCTGGGTGACTCTCCCAGGAGTCTATCCCATTCAGACTACACACACACACACACACACACACACATGCACACACAAGCACACTGCTGCCGATTCTGGACTTGTGGAGTTCAATTCCACTAGTAGATTATGGATTACAGTAATCCAGCGATAGTAGAGATACACTCTGGAGTCCCACTCGAGCTAGGGACATGGTCAAGCTCATCAAGCTAAAGGCCAATGTGTGTGTGTGTGTGTGTGTTTGTGTGTGTGTATGACTGTGTGTGAGAGAGATAGAGAGAGTAAATGAGTGAGTGTATATTGTTTTTTTGCATCTTTTGTTAGAGGATGGTAAGTCTTAACTTACCTTACCTTACATTTACTATTTGTTTACTACTTCTGTATTTTGTTTTAAATTTTGTGTTTCTTCTAACAAAGAGGTCAAATTCCACATGCAACACATACAGCTACACACACACACACACACACACACACACACACACACACACACACACAATAAGGACCAATAACCTAGATACTTAGCTCATAAATAACCTGGGTTGTCAGTCTGCCGAATTTTCCACATGGAGGTTAAAGACCAACGGCTGAGAGACACAGCTGCTCTGCCCAGCCTTCAGTCCTCCTCCTCCTTACCACCCCCCTCTCATCTCCTCTCCTCTCCTCTCTTCTCCTCCTGTATCCCTCCATCTCTGTCTGTGAAAGGGCAAGACAGCATGAGTCATAGCGGGGAAGAGGACAGTGAGAAACGGAAGGAAGGGTGGAGCGAGGAGAGAGAGAGAGATAGAGAGAGAGAGAGAGAGAGAGAGAGAGAGAGATACCAGGAGCAAAGATTCAATGTCTGCCCACCGAGTTAGAAGAGTCCTTTCACAAACCCGACGACCAACATATCCTTTGACACGCAAGTGACCAACTACCACCACGGAGCGCACCGTCATACGCTGTCAATGCCACAGTCACGTCAGATCCGTGCAGGCCATGGAAAACCTGTTCATCTTCAGAGACATGAAACACAAGAAGAGAATGTCTCAGTTGAAACACACACATGGATGATATGAACAAAAATGTTAAAAGTGAAAATATCAAGGAATAGCAAAAATAGAAAAGTACATATTGGGCACGGTGAAAGTCTTGAGATCTTGAGATCCTTTCTACATGGTGGGGTGATAGGGTGCTGTCTTTGGAAGTAGACCAAACCTTCCGAGCTTGGCTGCTCCACAGTTGACTGCACGATCACAGATTTCACTTTCAAAGTGTTCACCGTCAGACCTCTAACATCTAGCTCAGATCACAGCCCTAGCACTGGGAATCTTCAAACGAATAAAAATATATGCACACTCACTGCCCCATAAGATGTCCTACATGAGAAATAGTTAACCCTTACAGGGAGGCTACACCATCCGCGTAACAGAAGCGTTCCGTTCGCGGCGCGTAAAATCCATTTTAGAAGATTGGTCTATTTTTTTCGAACGTACGCGCTACCATAACATCTGGTGTAGTTACTTCCATTAATTATAGTGGAAGCTAATTGATGCAGCAGGCGCAATGTGAACGGAACGCTTTAGTTACCTGCCTGGTGTAGCTTCCCTGTTAAAGGTGTACCATCACACCGGGCACTGAGGGCAATGTTATTTACTCAAAAGACTAATTGCTTATTGATAATTTCTTGGTTGTAACTCATATTCACAACACTAAGGTTGTAAGATGTGGCTTCAAATATGGATTTCATTGCTCATTATTTGGCAGCAATATCTCAAAGTGTCCTGTTGTTGTTAAACGCGTACTTTTTGGTTGTTAAAAGGTAAAACAGAAAAAAAAATACTTGTTATGGTCTTTTGGGTCCCCACTGCCGACTTCAAGACAGTGCTGCCTGGAAGGCACTAGGGTTAGTCAATGGTTATGGTTAGGGTTAAGGTTAAGGTTAGGATTAGATTACTTGAAGTCGACGGTGGGGGTCCAAAACACCATCAAGCAAAATACTACAGTTGTGATTTTGATCTAATTAGAAGAAATGTAGGACTGACAACTGACACACACATCTACCCATCTTGCCAGCTCTTTGAGTGATATGTAGAGGACTTAAAGACTCAAATGCTCAATGGTCTTGGTGCCACACATTTAATGAAAGTTGTTTCAGTAGAAATATTCACAAGTTTCACAAGTTATGATGGAAATAGACAAAAGCCTTTTTTGACAAAGACCTAAGATGTCAGTCCGGAATGACTAGTTATCCTCTATGGGATTATGACTGAACACCTCTGTATTAGAATCCCTCACAGGTGTAGCGATAGGTGTGTTTCGGTTGGTCTGGAGTAGCCGTGATCCTGCGGTCCCAGCGGGCACAGCCGTTCACCCGTTGGTGCGTCCCGAGAGTGCCACACCTCTCTTGACATTACACTGAACGCTCCTAGAGAACCTGTCGCTAAAGCACTGATCGATGACCCGATTTTGGGTCAGGGGTTTCTACGTGGCTGGACATCTCCAATGCCTCCATCCCTTGAAAATAACAAACCTTCAACTCAGGCTTTTGTCTGCGGCAGCCCCCTTCTCACACAATAACCTTTAGATCTTCTGAGTGATACTGATTGGTACCTTTCAAACATGTACTTCTGTCTTATGTGCATGTGAAGCGAGACCCCAATATATGATAACAGTTTTTGTCTACATATGCACACACACACCCACACACACACATAGACACACATAGACACACACACACACACATACTCAAAAATAAGCTAGATTTGAGTTTCAACAATTATTGAGCAACTAAAGGTAGAGCATGTACAACTTGAGAGCTGCAGGAGGAGAGATTAAGAAGCGTGATTCATTTCCTGTGGAAAAAACAAGCATGAATGAGTGGTCAAATTGTGTACCGCTATACGGTACATATAGTATCATCCTCACCTGGACTCAACACAAGTCTCTTTATAGACCCAGGTCTGTGTGGCTGCCATCTTAGCCTTAAGCTCTGCTCCAGCTAATACACCACCACTGATCGAGCCTGTGTTTGGATTTCTGGTGACCAGGTTTCTGGCCTGGGGCACCGCAAAGGTTGATCAAGTCTCCCAACAATGACGACAATCTCCGACCTTTTCCCGTTTTGACCTTTTCAGCCACTGCCGTCTCTGTGCACTCTGTCCAGACTGGCCTTTGTCAAGCATGCCACGAGCGGTTCCGACTCAGCAAGTCCCCGTCAAGGCCCAACCCAGCCGTGCAGGACGAGTGCCTATCTTTACGGCACACACCACTTTCACCCGAGACCGTATTTATCTGGTTCAGCACACTCAGTCCCATTGTGTGTTTGCCACCATCTTTGCTTTTCTGGATGAGCAGTGAAATCGTTGCTGATCATTCTTGAGCCAACACTTTTCTTTTGTGACCAAATGCTTTTCTCTGACCATAAATCTGAAATAGACATGTTATACTCTTCCAACGTAATGAGGAAAGTCATTTAACCCAAAGGCATCATGGGAAATAATCAAATGCCATCACAATGTGAGGGGCTCAATCTCCCCATAGAACACTAGTTGATGGTATGTCAATGAATAATCACCTGACACCCTAGAAGCTGCCTCACACATAATGTGTTATGCCCTGATACAATCAAACAGTCAATCAAATTAACAAACAAATAAATAAGTTCTTGATTTAGTTTACATCCTGTTACACCCTGATACAATCAATCAATCAATGAAACAAACAAATAACCATCTAACTAACTAACAAAATAAATGCATTTTGAAACTGATTTAGTAGATTTTGAGAGTACTCATTGAAGCCATATGTGGAAATCAACGCACTATCACAGGCATAGACCCACTGATTCCTACCATGGTCTCTGATGGAGAGGAATGGAGAGATTGAGGGAGGAAGTGTGGAGGAGGGTGGGATAGACAGAGGAGGAGAGAGAGAGGGAGAGAAGGATGCTGTGACTGACTGGAAGGCTAAAGGCAACATCTCTGTGGTGCTGTTTCAGCAGAGGTTTGACAGTTCCTCCCTCTCAACACACACACACACACACACACACACACACTCTCTCACTCACACACATATATACATACATATACACGCATGTATGCACATGCACACACACACACACACACACACACACACACATACAGACTCACTCTATATACCCACACCTGTGCCGGTGTGAATCTTCCGGTTATAGGTTATACAGATCCTGCCATAAGCACACACACACACACACACTCTAAGTGTTGACAGGACCTTCAGAGCGGCCTCCCCCACCCCTGGCTGCTGTGCGGTGGAGGGGCCATCCGACAGGAAAAGCATAGTGGGGAAGCTAGCGAGGGGTAATTGCAGAGGAGAGAGGAGGCTGACACATCAGCACACCTTGCTCCTTCTTCACATTCTGACTACAGAAAACAGATGCTCCTCCCTTCACCTCTCCCCCAACCTACATACTGCCAGCTCCGCAATTTATTTGAGTGTGTGTGTGTGTGTGTGTGTGTGTGTGTATGTGTGTAAGTATGGGGTGCTTGAGCTAGTGTGTGTTTTTCACACACTACTTGTGTGCGTGGGTGGGTGTGTGCGTGTGTATGTGTCTGTGTGTGTCTCTGTGTGTGTGTGTGTGTGTGTGTGTGTGTGTGTGTGTGTGTGTGTATGTGTCCACACAGAGGCAATTAAGAAGGAGAACAGATTATAATTTTTATGGAGTTGTTAATGATAATACTGATGGTAGTAGTGCAAGTGGTGATGATGAGGATAGTGATTGGATGAATGTTTGTGATGACTTAAGACATGTACTAAGTAAGCATAATAACAGGTTAGCACATCCTATAGTGGTTGTCAGAGCAGTTGTGATGTTTGTGTGGGTCTGTCAAAGAATGGGTGTGGGTGGATGTACAATTTTTACCAGACATTTGTATTAACTTAGGTAATCCACACATATAAAAAAATCCAAACATTAATGTTCATAAGTAGAGTTATGAGTAAAAAAGTGGAAGGCACACTCACTGGCCTTGCCAACGCAACCATGACTGCATGACGGCACTGTCCCTCTCTCTGTCACAAGCACGCAGGTGTGTGCACGCATACACACATGCCCACACACACACAAATACACATACATGCATTCACGCATGGACACACACACCAAGCTCCAACGTCTTGTCTTGCTATTCCACCAGAGGGCACTAATGTAGTCTCGTGTCTCTGAGTCGTGGTCCAGAGTGGATTGGCCCACACATGCACACACACACACACACACACACACACG
>NC_063209.1:10052871-10080371 GCF_017589495.1 Alosa alosa | reverse complement strand
CCATGGAAACAACCGCGGCTTGGACTCCAGCCCCCTGTGAGTGACTTGCACGGTAAGGGACACTGTGGCCGTCTCTCACAGCACAGCTTCCCCTCAGCTCTCAGCCTTAGCTCTCAGCTTAGCGGCCTGCTCAACTGCTCCACGTCCCCTCCACCTAGTCTCAAACATCACTGCCGCCATGCTAACTCTTAGCCGCCATTAGCTGCCATGCTAACTCTTCTCATTTGATAACACTGTGTATGCGGTTTATGGCTTATTGCTGATTCTAAGGCAGTAAAAGGTGCAGGTCAGGGCATGGTTATTGTCAATGACCACATGGTACTAAAGTGCTAAAGACCTCTTGCTGATCCGTCGTGTCCGCCTCCGCACCAGAGTTCATTACGAATGGTCTTTAAGATGTGAGGCCGACCCAAGAGGACTAATTTATCTGCTATTAATGACTCTCCATTTATAGAATCTAATGGAATCATAATTGCCGGATTAATACACTTCACATTTTTTATTTTTTTGTCCCTCTTTCTCTCTCTCGCGCTCTTTCTTTCTCTCTATCTGTCTGAGAGAACCAAAGTTATAGTGGCGAAACATAAAATTATTTTACCCTCATATTTATTACTCTCGTTCACGATCAAGTTTAAATTTAGATCAGAGTTTAAAAAAAAAAAATATCTGAGAAATGATCCTGCATGAATCTCCTAATTAAAATGAGTTATCTTCTCAGATTATTCTGGGTTGTGGGTGAGATGATTCAACATCACTAATAAAGTGGGGACGTGTAAGTGAATTAAGTGTATAACTAATGCTCACTTATCATTGATCTATGCAGCCACGCGGATAGATAACGAAGCTCTCGTTCCCTTTCTCTCTCTCTCTCGACGTGGCCATTTTCATCAGGGTATGAAATCAGGATTTTCCTGCGGCCGCGAGATAACAGGCAGACGGAGACAGGCGCTTTGCTTTGGCGCCTACACCCATTGTGTTAAATCCGTTGCTCTGCTTCGTCAACTACGCGCCGTGAGGAGGGCAGTGACATCATGGGCTTCACACACTGATGTCCTGAACGACCCGCCAATTGACGTTGCCAAACTGTTGCAGCCATCGTCATGTCTCCACGGTTGAATCTGCTGCCTTGTAGACAGCAGGTGACCTCCAAAGCTGACCCTGGTAGCCTTGATTTGGCACCGATCCAACACGTCAACATCAGAGAGATACAGTAGGCTTTCACTTAACCCTCTGTCATAAGGCTGGGACATCTACGTCATAAGCATGGCATGGCAGATTACACGTCAGTGGTCAGTAGTCTATATGACAGCTAGTGTCCCACAGTTTGACTGTGTCATGTTACCATAATCAGTAACTGTCATAAGAGTACTGTTTGATGTCATAATAAACCATAATGTCATATATGTCATGCTACAAAGCTGTCACTCACAGCACCATGCATGTTGACAGCTCTCCAGGCGGATGCATTCTATTCATAACCTATTCATTACAGGATCTTGCATCTGCCATCCTGTGCGACACATACAGTAAGACACAGTTTTGCTAGTAATATAATTGAAGGGTTCAATTAAGGAGACCCCCCCCCCAGATGAGGGACAGAACTGATCCTTGGTTAACTATTAGCTTTGAATTAAATGTCCAGGTAAGAATAATAACAACTCATCCACTTAGTAGGTGTCCTAAGATGTTTCTCAGCATACAAAAGAAGTATTATTCAGTTAGCAACATGTAGGCACTGTAGGTCATGAGTTATTGCAAGTGTATTAATGAAATAAAGTTAAAACAGGTGTTAACACAGATGCCAGACTAGATAGGAAGAGATCTGAAGGAATAGAAGGGGGGCACAACAGAACTCGTAGTGTGTGGTTTCTTGAGTGAGTTTCCTCGTGCAGTTTCTCAAATGAGCGCTTTCATTGGTCCTCTGCGGTTCTCTTGTCTGAAGCATGACCTTGGAGAGCGCAAGCTGTCGTGGCCAGGGGAAGAGTCCAGGGAAAAGATGCCGCTAAAGCCAGCCATTTGTAACAGTTAGACTCCACTGAATTATTAAATGAAACATGTTTGAAGGACTTTGTGTGGGTTTGGTGTCTCAGCAGGGTCACTGGGACCATGGGCCCACATTAAGGCATGAGTGACCACAAACACAAACACCAAAATGAAAACACAACAGAGAAAAAAATAGGAGAGCAACAGACGGCAAAATAGAAATTAAATATTCTACAAAAGCCAACTCCAGCCAGGACGTAGTGGGATCAACTAGGGCAAGCGCTATTTGTTCAATTATGCAAGCTATGAAAGCTGTTCCACTGCTCGTCTGGCATTTCAAAATAATGTTTTGTTTTCATTTATAAAGATTTTAAACATGTCTGTTGGTGGGACTGTTTTTTAAACTGTTGAATTTTACTTCCTGTTTCTCATCCTCCTGTACTGTAGGTGAGCCAGGGAGAGTGGTGGTGGTGGTGGTGGTGTGTGTGTGTATGTGTGTGTGTGCCTGTGTGTGCCTGTGCCTGTGCCTGTGTGTTGGCGAGGTGTTGAGATAGCTGGTATGGAAGCACGAATGAGAAGGGCAGGGATGCATTGACCTAAAACCCACCAAACTGTCCAGCTCAGCGCATGGAGGACAACAGCCTGACAGAACCACTGACCCAGATACACATAGACAGACGTGAGTGCACGCGCGTGCACACACACACACACACACACACACACACACACACACACACACACACACACACACACACACACACACACACACACACGCTCACTCACTTGTGCAGATACACAACAGCAAGCAAGGGTTTTCATCTGAGACCTTTCCCTCTCTTGGGGAAACGAATCAACACACACACATACACATAGAGAAAGCTCAACTTACCCAGCGTCTCAAACACGGATAAACAAGCACAGTCTCATGAACAACACAATGTTCTTGGTCCAGAAAAAGCTGGCTCATTACAGAGAATAAGTGGGAGAGAGAGAGGAAGTACTAGAACTTGGATTTGAAAAAGAAATACCATTACTACCTACTGGGACATCAACAACAATGGTGAGCTGAGGAAAAAAAATATTTGGATTTATGTATTTATTGTTTGTGTGTTTTTCTGAAGTATTAGCATGAGAGGCAGTAGAAATGGAATTTGCCAATGGTCTGATGTGTTGGCGGTGCTTTTCTTGAACTTTTCTTTCTTGGTTTTTAGATGCTAGAACAACTTTTGTTGTATGCAGCCAAATCAGATGTCAGATCATCACATTGTTACAGCAACGGTCAGTTATAGTGGCAGTGTATACTATTTGTTATAATATATCTCTACTACACTACTTAGCCTTATGCACTGTCTATGACAGATGAAATATGGTAAAACACTACTTTTAGTAAGGACACACTATTACTAATCATAGAAATACTAAATCTGTAAATGTAGACAAAATTAAATAGAGAGGGTAAAAACTGTTACTGTTAACACGCTTGTAAAGGTGTCTTAAACAAATATGACTGCTACTATAGTGTAACCTGGACAGTGCACCACCTGTGCCTTTCTGGAACACTGTCAATATTAGATTAGGGATTACACAGTGAGGATTGCCAGATTAGTTTCACCTCCATAACCAATGAGGGGATCACACACTCTAGCACGCTGAGCACTACCCGATGACAGTAGAGAGAGAGAGAGAGAGAGAGAGAGAGAGAGAGAGAGAGAGAGAGAGAGAGAGAGAGAAGAAAGCTGCTTAGTTTAGTTTTAATATTTAACATCCATTTGGTTAAACAGAGATTATTAAAATAACAAACACACATACACACAGTATCAGAGAGAGAGAGAGAGAGAGAGAGAGAGGGGGGAAAACAAATTGGACTAGAGGGATCTAATTGCTTCTGAAAGCCGAAATGCAACTCTTTTTCTGATGAGATAAGAGAGAGAATGAGGAAAGAGTCAGGAACGAGGGAGAGGGAAAGTTGCAAGGGGGGAAAGGAGAATGAAAGAGAGAGGGAGAGAGTTTATTTCTCTAAGTAGCTGATCAAAAGCTTCTGTGTAATTAAGCCTGTGCCAGTCATCCCGCAATCTCTCTTCTGTAACAGACTAATCTAATTGGCCGAGCCTCTGTTTTCTTCAGAAACAATTAATTGGAGCCAATTTGAATGGGAATGGAGAGAGCAGGAGAGAAAAGGAGAGAGAGAGAGCGAGAGAGAGGGAGGCTAAAAAGAGTGAGGTTATGAGTGATCTGAATGACTGGGAAAAAAAGAGTAGAGTAGAGTAGAGTAGGGTGCTGTGTGTGTGTGTGTGTGTGTGTGTGTGTGTGTGTGTGTGTGTGTGTGTGTGTGTGTGTGTGTGTGTATGTGTGTATGTGAGTGAGTGTTTGTGTGTATGTGAGTGAGTGTGTGTGTGTGTGTGTGTGTGTGTGTGTGTGTGTGAGTGTGTGTTTGTGCGTCCATGTGTGTGTATGGAGGGATCTGTCTTTTCATGTGGCCAGTCTGTCCTGGTCCCTGGGTGCTGCTGCTTGTATCAGTGGGGTTCCTGGAAACCCAAACATGCAGCTAAATAATTAACCATCACTGACCTTCAGCCCACACACAGCCCGCTCATCTGCTTCATCCCCTCTCTTCCTCCCTTTCTTCTGTCTTTTCATCTGCATCTCTGTCTTCCCCCTTTCCTCCCCTTCCCTCTTCCCTCCCTCCCTCCCTCCCTTCGTCTACTTTGTCTTCATCTGTTTCCTCCTCTATCTGTCTTTTTTTACTCCTCACATTGGCCATGCCCCACCATCTCAGGCTTTCGCTCCCTGTCTTGTTTTCCGGAGTGAGGCTATCACTCAATCTGTTAGACATGCTATATTCTTTTACTGGGACTTTGGCTCATGCCCTCTGTGCACCAATTCCTTTTTTCCTTCAATTTTCATCACTGCCTTGGTCCATCCCTCTCTCTCTCTCTCTCTCTCTCTCTCTCTCTCTCTCTCTCTCTCTCTCTCTCTCTCTCTCTCTCTCACTCTCATTTTATTTCTGTCTCTCTCTGGTTTTTCCATTGTTTCTTCTTTATCCCTCTATTTTCCATTTTTCAATCTGTTTCTCTTTATCTTTTGCTCCATTTGTCATACTATACAGTCATCTGTCCATCCATCCATCCATCCATCTATCTATGCATCCATCCTCCCATTCCTTCTCTCACTCTCTGGGTTGGTGTGATGGTGCTGCTGGTGGTGACGGTAGTGGTGGTGGCAGAGGGCTGTCTCGAGTGTGGAGACTTACGGTAAATATAATTAGTAGTGGTCTCGTCTTGTCCGAGAGCTCGCATATCACACCCACTCAATAGCTCATTCAGTCCCCCGGGGCCAGAACCTGATCCCTGTCTCTGTCTCCTCCTGCCCTGACCCTACCCAACCAACCTCCATTCCTCAACACCACTGTTCTGCTACACTCTTCCGCTCTCCCCCTCTCCTCCTCTCTTCCTTTCCTCTTTTCTCTGCTATCCTCCTCTCTTCTCCTCTTCCTTTTTACCTCTTCCTCCTCTCCTCCTATCCTCTCCCTCTCTCTTGCCCTCCTTTCCTCTTGTCCTTTCCTCTCCTCTCTCCTCTCATCCTCTCCTCTCCTCTCTCCTCTCCTTCATTCCTCTCCTCTCTCCTCTCCTCCTTTCCTCTCCTCTCTCCTCTCGTCCTTTCCTCTCCTCTCTCCTCTCCTCCATTCCTCTCCTCTTTCCTCTCCTTCATTCCTCTCCTCTCTCCTCTCCTCCTTTCCTCTCCTCTCTCCTCTCATCCTTTCCTCTCCTCTCTCCTCTCTCCTCTCATCCTCTCCTCTCATCCTCTCATCTCCTCTCTCCTCTCCTTCTTTCCTCTCCTTTCCTCTCCTCTCCTCCCTTCTCTGCCCTCTACCCCATCCTCTTCCCACTCCGCAAGCAAGGATAGCCCTCACCTGGAGAGCGGAACCTGATACCTGTGTCTGTGTCCTCTGATCTCACCCCAACCCCCTGCCAGTGACCCTCCTCTCCCCTCCTCCTCGCTCCTCCTCCCCTCCCCTCCTCTCCTCTCCTCCTCCCCCTGTCTAGTCTCATCCCCACCCCTCAAGGATACTCTCCAGCGTGCCGCAGCAACAAGAGATGATGAGCGGATTTATGGATCCAGTAAAACTAAAACAGGTTGTTAATGCGGCAGAGAGAAAGTGGACGAGAGAAAGTGGGAGAGGTGGAGAAAGTGAGAAGGGAGACAGAAAGAGGCAGAGTAAAAGAGAAGAGAGAGAGAGAGAGAGAGAGAGAGAGAGAGAGAGAGAGAGAAGGATAGTCTATTAGCACATTGTTCTATGTCCCCAGACATTTGACTGGCAGCTGTTTGACTGTGTGTAGGTTCAAAGGCAGGTGCAGGCAGCCAGACTATATGCTGAAATCCCTCAAAAAGCATTAAGACCAGGCTGTTCTGAAACACACAAACACACACACACACACACACACACACACACACACACACACACACACACACACACACACACACTCACACACACACATATACACACACACACACACACACACAAACAAACAGGCAAAGAGTCCGAGAGTCCCACTGCAGGCCTGAGAAAAGTAACTGTTATTTAAGCGGCTTTCAGACAGATACACACACACACACATACACACGTACACACACATACAGAAAAATAACAAGCACCTACACTCCCTCACTCCCTCCCTCCCTTAACTGCCTTAAACACTATTCTGTAGCCAGTGGAATGTGGTGATGGTTTAATATCCTATATTGCTTGAGTGCATGTGTGTGTGTCTGTATGTCTGTGTGTAGGTATGAGAGAGAGAGGTAGGCGTGTGTGTGAGAGAAAAGGTAGACATGTGTGTGTGTGTGTGTGTGTGTGTGTGTGTGTGTGTGTGTGTGTGTGCACATACACTCAGATGATTATTTCCTCTCTCATATACTCGGCGTCTCTCTCGCTGCCCGGCCATAGCAGAGCAATAAGGTAAATGTGACGCCTGGAGGTTCTTATCGATAAATCATTAATCCTGCCCGTGTGAGAGTGGCCTGCCTGAGAAACAGTAGCCTTTATCCCCCGTGTACCGTGGCATTTCACTGGGCTCCAACAGCGGAGGAGATTTACAGGAGCGTTCACCTTCTTCTACCTCCTTCATCCCTCACTCCCTCCCTCCATCCATCCTTCGCTGCTCACTTCATCTCTTTCGCTCTCTCTCTTATGTGACCCCCCCTCTCTCTCTCTCTCTCTCTCTTTCCTCTCCCCTCTCTCTCTCTCTCTCTCTCTTAGCTGTTTGTGTTTTTTTTTTCCCTTTCTCTCTGACTGTTTTGCGTTATTGCTCATTTGCAGGGCGCACGATGGCTTTTTGGTTTTTCTCTCATGTGCTTGTCTGTGATTGATGACTACAACGTCGCAAGAGAAACAGCAGCAGGTGCCTCGGACTAGAAACTTCTACCAATCCTTACTGAGAATGAACGGCTGTGTGTGTGTGTGTGTGCGCGTGTGTGTGTGTGTGCGCGCGCATGTGCACATGGAGCTCAAAGCAATAAAAAACAGCAAATCACCTGAATCTCTCCAGAGTTTTCTCCAGAGTTCCTCCCTGCCTCTCTTTGTCTCCTCCTGCTCCAGTTTCTAATAAATTAAGGAATCAGCGGGGTTCGAGAAGTCAGCATCAGATTTGATTAGCACCTTTTTTCCCCACACCGTTATTGCCTTCGGAGTCTCGGGAGTGTTTGCCGCCGCACTCTCAACTTTGACTTCCGAGCTCACCGAGTAGCAGCACTGGCTCATGAAACTGAGGCGGCGGCAGCGGATTGAACCGAGTCGAGAGGCCGGCGAGGAGTTCAGTAGTAATAAAAGACGTCTTGCCGACTGGAGCTCCAAACCTGCCTCTCTGCCCTCTCTCTCTCTCTCTCTCTCTCTCTCTCTCTCTCTCTCTCTCTCTCTCTCTCTCTCTCTCTCTCTCTCTCTCTCTCTTCGTCTAAACACTCCCACCTCTCATGCTCCCACCCTCTCCAGAAAATCACTGCTACAGCACCTGGCAGTAATAGAATACCCAGAATCCCACCTCTCACACTTCCAACCCTCTCCAGAAAACCTCTGTTACAGCACCCTGCAGTGATACAATACCCAGAATGCCTCTGAAAATCCCATTTTCCATGGGTACCGGGATCAGCTGTGGGTGTGAAGTTTATAGGGCAGAGAACTATATTGTTAGTGCAACACCAATGCTGGATTATTCATGGATGTCTCCAGGATATATTAGCCGCTCTTCGGATGTCTTTAGAGGGTGGGTCTGTGGTGGTTCGGGGCGAGTTGGTAAAAGGCCTCCCCGCCTATGTGGACCCTTTCCTGGGTTGCAATAAGGACTGCTTGCCCTCCAGTCAGAGAGAGCGCAGGAGGTGTCCGGAGGCCTATTTAAAATGAGCACCCCCACCCACCCCACCCTCCCCCCGATATGGCCGCGGGCCAAATTGCATCACATCCCACAAGCCCTCTCAAGATGAATGCGGGGCACCACAGGTTTAGGTTGTATACTTACGTTAAGTGTGCGACCCGATCAATATCGGCCGACTAATGATTAATTAATGCTACTGAACGGAGACAGATTGACAGGGCATCAATGATTCAGTTTTCCAGTAAAAGACTGAGACTGGTGAAGTCTCTGAAGGCTGAGTCTCATTTAGCATACCACCCCCATCCACACATAGACACACACACACACACACACACACATGCAAACACACACACACACACACACACACACACACACACACACACACACACACACCAATTCCACTCCCACTCTCCACCAATAGCCCTCCATATTGCCATGAAGCTTCCAGGAAGGGAGCCTGTCCTTTTTCCATCCCTCTCTCTCTCTCTCTCTCTCTCTCTCTCTGTCTGTTTGTTGGTGTAGTGAGAGCTAATGTCAGAGCAGCTCGTTGTCCTTAGCCTGTGATGGATGAGGTTGGGGTGCGAGTGCAGGGAGGCAGACCCCGGGTCAGAACCTCCTTGGTGGAGGCCTGTTTGGGCCGCGCTGTTTGCTCACACCATCTGCTGAGACGAGTGGAAAGTTGTACGGCAACGGCTGGGAGGCTGCGGCCTCGCAGATGCTGGGATGGAGAGGAAGAGATGAAAAGGGAGAGAGAGAGAGAGAGAGAGAGAGAGAGAGAGAAGGAGGCAGAGAGAAAGAGAGAGAGACAGAAGGAGGCAGAGAAAGAGAGTGTATTTTTCTAGTGTACAGACCTAGGGGTGAATGAGGTGTGATACCAACATAAAAAACAGACTGGCACAGACAGACACACACACACACACACACACACACAGAAGTATACTTTGAGATAAACACTCATGTACCCACACACACAGACACACACACACACTCTGGGGTGTCAGGACATAGCAACACACACACACCCTTAAAAAAACAGGGGAAAAGATTTGAAGAGGAATTATTTATGGTCTGCCGCTTTGAGTAAAAATCAATGGTCTATTATAGAAATAGGATACGCAGATGAATTAAAGCTTAATGAGCTATTCCGGGTAGAGCGCTGGCTGCCTGGCCAGGTGCTGGGTCAGGGAGCAGGACGCAGACACAGAGGACGACCCGACCAAATTAAAACACACGCATCTCCACTCTCCAGGGGATGCAGCAGCATAGCATCCGCATTATCCTCCTCTGTTTTCTCTCTAGTCTTTCTTCATCTCTCTGTCTTTTTGTCATTTCATGTGGTTTTCTGTTGCTTTCCCGACAGGGTTGTGTGTTTGGGTTTCTCTCTCTCTCTCTCTCTCCTCTCTCTCTCTCTCTCTCTCTCTCTAGTCCCTATTTAGCCAACTCCATCTCTCTCTTATCACCTGTCTTCCTCCCTCTCTTCCTCCCTCTCTTCCTCCCTCTCTTCCTCCCTCTCTCCCTCCCTCTCTCCCTCCCTCTCTCTCTCCCTCTATTCCTCCCTTTCTTCCTCCAGTGCATCTCACCCTCTCTTACTTTCACTGGATCCATCTCTCCTCCGTTTTAATCTTAGGATCCCTACTGAATCTCTCCACTGTCTCAACTCTCTCTCCCTCTATCTCTTTCTCCCCCTTTCTTTTCTCTTGCTCATCTCCCCTCCCTCTCTTCCTCTCTCACCCATCTCTCCCTCACACATCTCTCTCTCTCTGCCTCTCTCTCTCTCTCTCGCGGGTTCCTCCCCCATGGTGTTGACAGCACAGATCTGCGGTGATCCACACAAAGGAAACAGGAAACCTTTTGATCTGACAGGCAATTAGACAAGTGTGTCCTCCCAGAGAGAGAGAGAGAGAGAGAGAGAGAGAGAGAGAGAGAGAGAGAGAGAGAGAAAGAGAGAGAGAGAGAGATATACTCCACCGCATACTTAACATTAGGGTGTAAATATTAATTTGGTGCCAGGAGATGAGATGCACAGAGCAAAATGAGAGTCGTGCCACCCCAAACCTTCGGTCCTCACTTACCCGGACGCTTGTCAGATCACACAAACTACGGTGCTGACATTAATAAGGCTGGAGGATTGTGTGTGTGTGTGTGTGTGTGTGTGTGTGTGTGTGTGTGTGTGTGTGTGTGTGTGTGTGTGTGTGTGTCTGACTGGGTTGTTATTTGTTTCAGTGACTGGCAAATGAGGTTTGATAAAGCAAATATAAAACAAAACAAAATGAACAGATTGCTTGGAATATCTGCAGGCACATTCATGCGAAAATATGTGCAGACACTCACACACACACACCAAATTTGATTATATCTCCATGGCCCAAAAGCAAGGAGAATTTGTACTGCAAAGACAGTAGGTTAGAAGCATGTTTGTATATTACTAGTATCGATCACCCAATAGATTTGGCCATAAACAAATTATTATTGTGTCATGAAGAATTATGGATTTTTGCATTAGATTATTTGAGCCTCTAAAAGGCGTAGAGGATGATTATGATAAATCGCTCACTCACAGATAGATAATCTATTTTTAATTATGATGAAATTGAATATGTTTGGGAGGCATTATATGTTTGTGGTGACCTTTTAAGATGGCATTAAATTAAAGAGAATATTAAACTATGGGCTATTGTTTCTGTGGAGCAAAGCTGCATTAGTTTTATCTTGTTTTTCCCCCTTTTTTTCAGTGAGAGTGAAAAAGATAGCGGACAACAAGAGAGGGGTGGGAGGGAAAGAGAGAGAGAGAGAGAAGAGAGAGAAGAAGAGAGAAGGAGGATAAAAACAGGATTGGGAGAGTGTGGGTCATTTGTTTGTGTGTGATGCAGAGTCCATTTGGAATGGCTTGGATAAGGTTTGGATGCTACTGCTTTTTTGTTAAAAGGAATTGTCGCCCATCCGAGTCATGTTTGTCACCTAGAAGTCAATGGACTTTTCATGCTTCAACACGGAAATGACATTCTCTTTGTGATCACCCAGAGCTTGGAAAGGAATCTTTCAAGCACTGGTACACAAAAGAAGAAATGACATAACAGACTACCTTTTTAACATTGTAACTGCACACGGACAGAGAGACACACATACACACACACACACACACACACACACACACACACACATGCTGAAATGTCAATAGAACACCAGGTCTGTGATCTTGTCGACACACTCAGGTGTCACCCAGGTGTTCCGAACAGCTGTGGGTACATAACCTAACCTTCTCTGAAACCAGTGGCACAGATGGCAGAATGAGAGAGGGAGTGTGTGTGTGTGTGTGTGTGTGTGTGTGTGTGTGTGTGTGTGTGTGTGTGTGTGTCTGTGTGTGTGTGTGTGTGTGTGTGTGTATGTGCATGTATGCACTCATTTGTGTCTATGCCACCCCCTAAGATAAGTTTAATTAGGTCATTATTAAAGGCATAAATGTTTTCTGTACTTTTAAGACCTGCCAGTAAAATTGGGTCAACAACAAACCCCAAGCCCTGAAGAGTTTTATCCTCATTCCTGAATTTTAAGAGCTCAACAATACACAACTTTAGCTTTTCAAGGACAGCTGCATATAGATTTAATCATCACTAGGTCCTGGATGTCACTAAAGCAGCTATAAACAGATGACACCAGTTGTTATGTCTCACCATCTTCAACTAAGCAATCAAAGTCCACTGAAGAGTGGCAAGAATACTAGAGAAGAATAATATATAATATTTCAATATTGAAAAGTTCAACCATGGAAATTTCAAATATATTTACTGTTTCTATTTCTAAAATTAAAATCATCATCATCATCAATCATCATCAATCATCATCATCATCAATTGCAATATCTGTAGAGATGGATGTAGGATGTAGGATGAACAAGTGTATCTTCATGTTAATCATGAGAATTGGAACAGCAATACAAGTGAGGCCAATGATATGTCACAGCAAGTATGAGCACTTAAAACACTCCAGGGAGCATGTTGCCGCTCACCCAGGTCCATAAAATGACCATGTGTTAATGTTTAAATATCCCCCGTCTCCCTAAAAAGATAAACCCACAGGCAAGCTATCCAAACTCTACAAATCTACGAACACGCTGTGTGCGGTCGGCCTCCTGCCATCTGACAATTGGGGAAATGTGTTTTAAAGTAAACAAATGCCTGTTTGCCACCAAGCCTGTGTGCCTGTGAGCAGGTCAAACATGGCTGCACCTTATGGCAGTTCCAGCCCAGTGCATTCTGGGAGTTTGCCTCTTACCCCAGCTGGCATCCTGTTTCTCTGTCTGCTCTGATGAAAGCCTGTGAGTAATTAATTCATGCCATAAATCCACTTTTTTAACTTTATTGCATAAGTATACCTTCCATGCACTTTCTGTCTAGAAATGATTTTGTTGAATGTGTTTGTGTGTGTGTGTGTGTGTGTGTGTGTGTGTGTGTGTGTGTGTGTGTGTGTGTGTGTGTGTGTGTGTGTGTGTGTGTGTGTGTGTATGTGTTTGTGTTTCCAGTACATGATGAAATTTGCGATCAGTTTTACTTTTCTTATCTACGCCCTCCAGCCACTTTGTGTGTGTGAGTGTGTGTGTGTGAGGGGGGTGCATGTGCAAGTCTTAAGTGTGTGTGTGTGTGTGTGTGTGTGTGTGTGTGTGTGTGTGTGAGGGTGCATGTGCAAGTCTTAAGTGTGTGTGTGTGTGTGTGTGTGTGTGTGTGTGTGTGTGTGTGTGTGTGTGTGTGTGTGTGTGTGTGGGGTGCATGTGCAAGTCTTAGGAGTGTGTGTGTGTGTGTGTGTGTGTGTGTGTGTGTGTGAGGGGGGTGCATGTGCAAGTCTTAAGTGTGTGTGTGTGTGTGTGTGTGTGTGTGTGAGGGGGTGCATGTGCAAGTCTTAAGGAGTGTGTGTGTGTGTGTGTGTGTGTGTGTGTGTGTGTGTGTGAGTGAGGGGGGGGTGCATGTGCAAGTCTTAAGTGTGTGTGTGTGTGTGTGTGTGTGTGTGTGTGTGTCTGTGTTTGTGTGTGTGTGTGTGCTTTTGCGTGAGGGACAGAGGGAGATTGAGAAGGACTGTGTGTAAGTAGCACAGTTTCCCTCGCACTGCACTTGGCAGGCAATACGCTCCCATCCTGTGATGTTTAAGAACAGTTTACAAACGAACACGCCGACTCACACACACACACACACACACACACACACAGACGCGTGCGCACGCGCACCCCGCCGTGGGGAGAGAACGCCTTTTCATGCTTAATTAAAAGGCAAGTGTGTGTGTGCGAGGGTGTGTGAGTGTAACCTTACAGGGCTGCTGTATGTTTCCCACAGGTGAGGATTCTCTTTCTTGTTTTCTCCAGATGCAGCACACAAAAGCCTAAATCACTCGCTCCGTCTCTTTGTTATGTATTCTGTCTGCCTTATTAGCCTGTGGTTAAACTGCAAAAGGACAACATTTATTTATTTGCATATTTATTTATTTACTCATGTGTTTATTTGCTTATTTGGTTTATTTATTTATTTGTTTGTTTTTGTTGCTGCTGTTGTGGTCCCAGAAAGCATTTCAAAGGCTTCAGAGAAATAATACAAAGTTGCTGCCTATTTTATGGAGGCCAGTCCCACCAGATTGTTGATGATCAAGCATCACTTGCCTTAAGTGCTGAACTGAAAATCAAAGGTCATCACATAACAAATACTTTTTATTGTGCCATATGTAACAATTGAGCCATATGTATTGAACCATATGTCTAAAACATTTCAGAATAAAAATATGGACTTATGCTACATCTTTTTACTTCATAGTGCAGACATGTATATAAATAGTAGACTTATGTAAGATTCTACCTAAGATGCATTATGAATGCTTTATCAAATGTGTAGGCTAAATGTGTTCAGAACAATGTATGGATACTGGGTTTAAGTAAAGTGTTACAGTATGTCAGTATGGATACCATGAATGCCATAGTTAAAAGAAGGTTTATTATGCATTATGATAATTCAAGCGCTAAATGCTTCCGATATAACATTGTAACACTTAATGAATTGCATCATTATAATAGATGGTTGTATAAACTTATATCAACCATTATCTTGTTGAATATACATATCAGGTGGCTGCTGTGGTGCAACTGGCTAGAGCGTCCATACCATGTTTGGGTCCAAGTGTCCACGGGGACCAAGGTTTGAGTCTGACCCGCCGTCATTTCCCGATCCTACCTCATTTCCCGATCTCTCTCCCACTTACTTCCTGTCACATTTCACTGTCCTATCCAAATAATGGCAAAAAAGAACCAGAAATATACTTTTATAAGAATACTAATGTATAGACTTTTAAAAGAAATATAGAAATATTTATCTGAATAGCAGTTTAGAACACTTTAAAGACATTGTAACATTACCATTTTCTAATCACCTGAAAATAATCACCCCTTATGCTGATTCACCCCTTTTTTTACACAAGGGTAGACATTTTGTTCATATGATTCTGTGTTTGATAGCAAGATCTCATCTGAGACTGAGAATATCTCATCCGAGACTAGAATATGCAGAGTGAGTTTTGTGCGGACTCTCTAAGCCATCTTAGCCAGGACACTCTAATTACAAAGAGAGTTGCTTTGCCCATGCTCATTTTTGAGTATGCTAATAGACTGTGCCATGTAATAAAGTAACTAGATTGCAGGTATGGGCTATGTGTGCTATAAAGACCTACCTGATACCCATCCAATTACCTCTTTATGTCTTGTGAGTGCTGCACTAACAAGGGAAATGATCTAAATGGTCCAGATGAGGAGCTGGAGGTGCTCAGCTCAGCAGCAGCAACTACTCACCTCACAGCAAACAGCACAAACTCTTGTGTGTATGTGTGTGTGTGTGTGTGTGTGTGTGTGTGTGTGTGTGTGTGTTTATGTGTGTTTGTGTGTGTGTGTGTGTGTGTGTGTGTGTGTTTGTGTGTGTGTGTGTGTTTATGTGTGTGTTTGTGTGTGTGTGTGTGTGTGTGTGTGTGTGTGTGTTTATGTGTGTGTTTTGTGTGTGTGTGTGTGTGTGTGTGTGTGTGTGTGTGTGTGTTTATGTGTGTGTTTGTGTGTGTGTGTGTGTTTATGTGTGTGTTTGTGTGTGTGTGTGTGTGTGTGTGTGTGTGTGTGTGTGTGTGTGTGTGTGTGTGTTTGTGTGTGTGTGTGTGTGTGTGTGTGTGTGTGTGTGTGTGTGTGTGTGTGTGTGTATGTTTATGTGTGTGTTTGTGTGTGTGTGTGTTTGTGTGTGTGTGTGTGTGTGTTTATGTGTGTGTTTGTGTGTGGTGTGTGTGTGTGTGTGTGTGTGTGTGTGTGTGTGTGTGTGTGTGTGTGTTTATGTGTGTTTTGTGTGTTTGTGTGTGTGTGTGTGTGTGTGTGTGTGTGTGTGTGTGTGTGTGTGTGTGAGGGAAAGAGAGAGTAAAATGAGGGCACTGCATTTCTTTTGTGAAGCCATATTGCATTTCTGCGGAATAATGCTCTTGACAAAGAGTGGGGGAAATATCACCATGGTGAGAAGGGCCAATTTTCTCAGAGTTTCGGCAAGGACATCATCCCTCTCTGGCCTTTCAGATGTAAATATGGAAACACGCACACCCACCCCCACTCACACAAACACACACACACACACACCAACACCATCACACACACACACACACACACACACACACACACACACACACACACACACACACACATCCATAGTAGGAGAGGCCGGCTGAAGAGTTCTCTCATTGTGAATAGCTTTTTCACCTCTCTTTTTTTTTCAGATGGAGAACTCATATTACAGCTGGCCAATTGTATGTGAATGAACAATGGCAAGCTGAGCACCCAAGAAAATAGTTGCACGGAGAAGAAAAAAAGAGTCTGGCTTGTGGAACAGCAATGCACATAAACAAGACAGAAAGCTCAGTTAGAGAGGCCTGGAAATAACCCTCAGCCAATCCCCCCCATTGCCTTCCATTATGCATACTCTACAAGCCATCAATCATGTGTACAGGTTTACGTTTAGCTTTTACAGAGCATCATTTCCAGACAGAAACATCCACATTACAGTCAGGAGAGAAACATTTGTTTTTTCAAAAACTCCCATCATGACAGGATGCATATATGTCTTCATTAAAAAACGTAGCCTTAATTGCCTGCACCTGGGCTGTAATTGAGTGCGTAGAGTAGCACTCATCAGATGTGTGGCTGTCGATCAGTGTTCCGTAGCACACCTCCTCGAAGAAGGGGGATCTTAATATAAGCGTAGTTCACGTGCATGTGTCAATATGACTCTATAAGTAGCTTTTTTGACAGCTGGAATGAAGCCATATTGATGTTCATGAAAAAAGGTGAGAGGGAAGCCGCTAGGATAAAGACAAAAGAGCAAAAGAAAGTCAACTGTTAGCAGTTTTAACAAATTATAAGAGACATGGGGGAGCTGGGATGTAAGCAGCGGCAGCGGCTCTACAACATTTGGACATGCGCTCGAACTTGTGGTCATTTTACCCGATTCCTCACAAACTCTTTCTCTCATTCGCTCCCTGTCACTCTTTACTGTCCTGTCAGAATAAAGGCGAAAAGCCTAAAACATACTTTGAAAAATTTAAGAAATAAAGAAAATGGCCAATGAGCTGCATTTCATAGAGAGGCGCTGCATGCACACAGGTAAACACAAATCAAAATGGCTCCTCTGGCTGCTATCCAAATCAGGACAATTATGTGAGGGCTGTTGTGATGAGCTAGAGAGGATGGGGAGACACTTTAGTGTGAGATGAGATGAGAAAGTCACATTTACTGGCATGGAAGCCTATACCTGGCACTTGCCAACCACCATCTAAAGTTATACATTTTATGTCACTGTAGTTGGCAGCAATAATGAATGAATGCAGCAGTAATGAATAAATACTGATTTTTGAGACATAGTCAAGCCATAATTTGGCTCACACTTCTGTAATGGCTTATCCACCTCTGTTCACTCCTCAAATCCCAGTCTTTTATTTCCAAGATTCACCGGTGCTTGGCATTGTCACCACACTATATTGGATTTGCAGTATCTCACCGGTTTGTACTTTGTTTAGGGATATGTCATTGTATCGCTTCAAACACTTGTGTCCACTGCATTCTCCCATTTCTCCACATCCATTAAATGTAATTCTCACTAAAATGTAACCCCTAAAGCAGGACTAAACTAAACTGAACTAAAAGCAGGACATTCCTTTTAAACACTCTCACCAGCACCCCATAAATATTCCACCACCTTCTGTGTAACCTCAGTATTGACCGTTCCTTGACCTACATGGGCAGTCTGAAGGACTTTCCAGTAAAATCCCTGTACAGGGCATGTCAGCACACAGCATGATCTGATGAAATAAGGCCAGACGAAAGCAGCGGACGGAAACACACAGAGAGACGAGAGGTCAGTTGTTTTAGTAAAGTCACCTGAAGCAAGTAATGGGGCTCTTGTGTTCTTAAGTGTCCTGTCGGGCCTTGCCTGGAGGCAGGGCACTGTGCTGACCTTCGTTGTTCTGCAGGAATCGACCGATAACCCCCCCCCCCCGGGTCAGGTGGGGACGCGTAAGATGTGCGTTGAACCGCCCACAGCTTTAGCTCCGTGTAGCCAGTGCAGGGTGAGGCGGATCTTCTGAAAATCAAAAACATAAGGGTCCTCTTGCCCCGTGGCTATTCTTAGGTTGTGACCTAATTGGAGGCCCTGAAATGCTCCACCGCCGGGCAATATTGTTTTTGTGTGTTTTTACCTATGAGGTGAGAGGAAGGTTAGCATGCTGTGAGAAGAGGGAGAGACAGAGAGAGATAAAGTCAGCAAGCGTCTACCTTTAGGCTGTTTTTACATTCATGTTGCATCTTCCTTACACTTTGTTAAAAGCCTATGCTTTGTAATTATAATTTTGTCTGTTGTCTGTCTGCATTTTTATTTATTTTTTGCTGTCTTTTTTTTTTTTTCTCATGGTGCATTGGTGTGCTACCCAAGTCCTAAATACCTTAGCTAGTCTTTGTTTAAGCAGGATGGCTCCAGTCGTCGAAGTGGGTGGCATAGTCTGTGTTTGTTACAGTCGACGGGAAAATACTGTGACAACCATTTATTGCGAAGAGAAACCCCCCATAACCACCCACCCACCCCCGGGAAACAATGGCATTGTGACTCGGTGTCTGAACATTTTTTCCTCTCCCAACATGATTCAAACAATGGTCCTGTTCTGCTTCCCTGCATTTTGCCACATTGTATGTTATTGTCAATGACCTAGTTCGATCACCATGCAAGGAGTGAATGAATTTATTTTCCACATTATCCTTCTTCCTCTTTTGTCTTAGTTCTTCCTCTCACTTTTGTTTGTCCCCCCCTTCTTTCTTTCTTTCTTTCTTTTTCTTTTTCTTTCTCTGTCTTTTTGCTCCCCATATTTCTTGGTCTGAGAATTCCCACGGAGTCATTTATCCCCATTAACTAATCCAATTAAAACATGTGCGATGAGGACGACACAGAGGGGCCGTTTAAGGCACCCATCTTCTTACCATTTGAGGCTCAGTCAAAGGAAGAGTGAGGAGGACTGGTGACATGAGGACGCCATGTCTACGTGGCATGGAGCCAGTCGCTGTGTGATGCATCTCTGTTGGTATTTATGCACATTTTCCCAGGGGGATATGTTGCTGAGTGTGTGTGTGTGTGTGTGTGTGTGTGTGTGTGTGTGTCTGTGTGTGTGTATGTGTGTGTGTGTGTGTGTGTGTGTGTGTGTCTGTATCTGTGTGTGTTTGTATGTGTGTGTTTGTTCTTCTGTGTGTGTGTGTGTGTGTGTGTGTGTGTGTGTGTGTGTGTGTGTGTGTGTGTGTGTGTGTGTGTGTGTGTGTGTGTGTGTGTGTGTGTGTGTGTATGTGTGTGTGTGTGTGTGTGTGTGTGTCCATGGAGGATGTGATTTTAATGTGTTTTCACATTTGCATTTGTAAGTGGTGTACGTGTAGTGCTGATGTCTGTGCATATTCTGTGTGTGTGTGTGTGTGTGTGTGTGTGTGTGTGTGTGTGTGTGTGTGTGTTTCTGCCAGATTGTGTGTGTGGATGTGTGTAGTTATGTGTGCACTTGTTCCCCACTTGTAGATGCAATCACTTTTATGCATAGTGAGCGTGCCACTTATTCACTCATCTCTATGTATTTCAATATGCATACTGTACATAAATACATACTTCATTTGTGCATGCTTGCAAGTGTAAATGCAAGTGTGTACCATATGTGTGTGTGTGAATCTGTCTGCATGCATATGCTCACTCTCAAGTAGGCTACTCACAGATGCTCACTCAAATATATGCGTATCAGCATTTTGTGCATATTTGTGTGTGTGTGTGTGTGTGTGTGTGTGTGTGTATGCGCACGTGTGTGTGTGAGAGAGTGTGTGTGCGTATGCGTACGTACACGTGTGTGTGTGTGTGTGTGTGTGTGTGTGTGTGTGTGTGTGTGTGTGTGTGTGTGTGTGTGCACGTGTGTGTGTGCGTATGCGTATACGTACACGTGTGTGTGTGTGTGTGTGTGTGTGTGTGTGCCCGCATACCCTCCAGTTGTGGGGGGTTACCGGGTGGCCGTGTCTGCCAGCTTGACAATGACAGACCGACAGCAAACAGATGTAAAGAAGTGATGGATTGCCAGGACATCAGGATTGAGAGACAAACTGCTCTCAAACAAGAGGCGGCAGCTGTGAGGGGAGGATGGGGAGCTGGGTACTTCAAAAAGCACTGACTGGCATTGCGATGTGGGCAGTGCCGTTTGGGACCAAATCAGGACATTTTGGAGCGAATCCCTCCATCGGCCGCTGGGCAAGGGCCAGCCCATATACGGAATTAAATAATTAATGCCATAAAAACGACGGCCATCTGTCTGCGGGGAGCGGATCAGACACGCACAGCCTCTGATTATTTCCCTGTCAGTCATCGTCCACTTCAGACCAGGCTGCATCTGACACGTTCAGCAGAGAAAGCCGCCGCCTCCTGCCCACCTCCGCACTCTACCCTACCCCAGCTCCTCGAAGGAGAGTGCACTCTCAAACAGAGTGCTCTTTAATTGGCATTTACATGCATTAAAAAAGCCTATAGGTTTCCGCACAGATGCCAGCAAGGAATTTACAACAGGAGGGTTTTGTAGGACATCCAGGTGCTAATCGAAGTTAACTACCTATTGCAAGTTGCACTGCAAGTTCACCATCTTAACATACCGAAGATCACAGAACCCACTCGAAGACAGGTGACAAAAGTGTGTACAGCAAAACGTCTGCATTTTAGACTTCTTCATCCCCACAAGAGTGTAACAGGTATGATTATTCGAAATCCCCATGTTATTTTCCCATAAGAAAAAAGAGATACCTCCTTATATGTGCAAAGGGCAAAGATCTCCTCATATGGGAGAAGGGAAAATATGGCAGCTTTTTTGTAAACGACCTTCAGAGGTCAATTGAGGGACTTTTAGAAGTTTGAAGTGTCTGGTACACAAAGGGCAGATTTATCTGCATGCAATCTTCACAGAGGGTGCTCTCTGACACATATTCCACATTTTGTAAAAAAAAAAAAGAAATTCTCCTTTTCCTGAACTGGTGTGACGTGAAACCAGCAAGAAGATCTGGAATATTGCCTCATGTAATCATCTGACCTCCAAGTAATCTTAAACTGTCAGCTACACTTTGCTACTTAACATTGGTGCAAGGTCACTGTTCACTACATGGGCCACATGTTAGGTAGACAAATGGTTTAGTAAATAGACCAGTACATTACCATAGAAACCTTACTATGAGTTGGAATGGACTATGTGTGAGTGTTTTTGATATATGATGTAAGAAATGAGAGGTGACGGTACTTGGGTCTTGGGCACTAAAAAGAGGTGTTAAACCTCGCTTCCCTCCTTGCTCTGCCTTGCATGGGCTTGTATGATTTAGATGAGCTCCCCTGTGCCTCTGCTTCTCCGAGCTCAGTGTCATTTCATTCCTGGCAAAAAGCACTGAGGGTCTAAAAGAGAGTGTACTTTAATAGTCATTTACATGCAGTAAAAAAAGGATTTCCTGCACAGATGCCAGTAAGGCAAGCCATGAGGGACATAACTCTTACAGAAAAAGCTGCATTAACACTTTGCTAAAAATCGACTGCATAACCGTACCAATAGGGAAAACGGAAGAAAGTGAGTGAAGAATGTGATAGCGTTGCCATTAATAATGACCACTTCAATGTCCTGCTTCTCGAGTGTCCACCTGTAGTCCATATCAATGAGTGGCCTGTGTCCCTTAGCCACCATATCTGATGCTGCTGGCATCCATCACTGAGAGAAAGGTTATTGCAATTGCCCTTTATATCTCAGCTGCCACAACCTCCTCATCTAACTAATAATATTATTAATATATTATATGCACCATCTACGTCCAGGAAAAAATCTCGCTCTTGACATCAGATGGGAATTTAAAGAATAACATATCACCCCCAAAAACCTACTGGTGTCCTATAAGTTTATGAGTTTTATTTATTAGTTTATTTAATTGTGTTGGAAGTGTGGGGTTTAGTACATTGTGGAAGTCAATCAAGAGGAGCGCTGAAGACGCCCACCAGGAGCAGCACGGTGGCGGACGGGTCCTCATCTTCAGCCACCTTAATGAGCACCAGAGAGATGGAGACGCAGAGGAGGAGGAGGAGGAGGAGGAGTCATCTCCCAGGTCCTCAAGGGGGTGGGATGTGGTGTGGGGGTGGGTATACATTGGTGAACGTGGTCAGCACCTAAACAATTAGCGGCGCGGACGTCTTGCGGTGGCTGCAGCCACAGCCACACACACGCACACACACACACGGAGAGCAGGCCGCCGTGTTTGCTAATGAAGGTTAAATGTTTGTTGTGTGAGCCTGGGAGTCAGTGATAAAGTGTTTCTGTTAGAGACTCTTTTCCCTGTTTATTACTGACTGTTTTCATCTGGGAATGAAGATGGATTGCCGCGGATGCTCGCCTGCACTAACCAATTAAACTTCTGCGATTATGAAAACCCTAATAGTTTGCCACTAATCACGGCGGCATGTCGGCTGTCAAATCGTCATGTAGCGCTGGTGGGGTCTGGTGTGAGAGTCTGGCTCGGGTGACAGTCGTGCGGATCGCACGCGTCTTGTCTTACGGGGTGCCACACAAGATGAATCACTCGCCAGCACGCAGGGGGATAGATGTTCACAAACAGAGTAACTCAACTTAGGGAAATTGTTTCCTTTCATTTTCACAAATGTTGGAGCAGTGATAGATTATGTATGTAGTGCATCCAAAAAAGAACATCACCATGGAGATGCACAATTGAAAAAAAAAGAATGAAAAGAAAGTATATTTATCAGATTGTAAACATCCCTCTCACACATCCCCCCATCTCCCCTCCTCTTTCTCTTTGTCTCTTCTCTTCCTCTCTCTCCCCCTCTCCTCTCCTCCCTCGCTCCTCTCCTCCATTAAAAACTCTCACAGGCAGGGATGTGCGCTGGCACCTTTCTGTCTGTTTTCCGTTCCATCAATTTGCCTGCATCCACCTGACTAATGAGTCGAGTGCAGCGTCGGGAGCGGCAAACAAATGAAGCAAGATCATAATTAAGGATTCACATGTGTCTGTAAACATCTCTGTCTCTCTCGCACACACACACACACACACACACACACGCTCCCTCATATTCTCTCTTGCTCCATAATTCCCTCAAAACCACACAGGTTTGGAAGAATTATGTGTGTGTGTGTGTGTGTGTGTGTGTGTCTGTCTGTCTGTCTGTTTGTCTTTGTTTGTATTTGTGTGTGTGTGTGTGTGTGCGCGTGTGTGTGCATGTGTGTGCTGACGTATTTTATTGTGTGGTGGAAAGGTAAAGGCTAGGAAAACTCTGTTGTTTGGACACATCTTAACAAAAAACTGGCCTCATGCATATTCAGCACTGAACCAAGCCTCTTGGGACCTCCACTCAGATTGCTCTTTCTCTCATATTTATATATGTTGTATTTTCAACCTCTCCCACACTGTCCTGTCTCTCCCTGTCTCCATCTCTCTGCATCTTTCCCTCTCTAATTATACTTTCTCCCTCACTGTGTCTCTCCCTAGATCCTCAAGGGGGATTGAATGGAATGGAAATGAAAAAGTAAACAGACAGTCTCTCTCTCTCTCTCTCTCTCTCTCTCTCTCTCTCCTCTCCCTCTCCCTCTCCCTAGGCATAAGGTGTTTTCAATAGCGGAGCTGAAAGCTGTTGCCATTTTATTCTTTGCGGGGGCCCATCAGCACGGCGTGGAGTGTTGAATGCACGGCTTTGGTGGTGACGGCTGCAGTGACGGGCAGCATCGTCTTGGAGACGCTACGCACTACCCCGCACCACACCACTCCTGCTCTCTCCCACGAGGCCCCTGTGAATGAAGCCATTTAAAAGCATTGTGTTCCCGGCGAGCGTCGGAGAAAAAGTGATGCCTGTGTAAGTGTGGTTAAAAGGCGATTACGCACAATGCCTCCAATACCCTCCCACACAAAATCGAATAATGAAAAAAAAGGGTGATTTAATAATCCCTCCAACATGATTTTGTCATTTGAAGCAAACCCTAACATACTACCCAGTTGTTTTCCAAAAACCACAAAGAAACAGCATTGTTGTTGTTCTGGCAGGGATCAAAGCCGGAGTAATGCAATTCTACACTCTCATAAGCAGCCGCAGCCAGAGGCATCATGGGAACTAACCGAGACCCTGGCTGGCCCTGACTCCCTGCTTAGGTGGACAGATACAGTAGAAATCCCCATGCATTTTACCCAGAGCACCCATCCATGACAGAGCTGTGTGTGTGTGTGTGTGTGTGTGTGTGTGTGTGTGTGTGTGTGTGTGTGTGTGTGGGTGTGTGTGTGTGTGTGTGTGTGAATGTGTGTGTGTGTGTGTAACACACTGGCTTCTCCAGGTAACCTGACATGTTGACCTCCCTTATATTGCTGATTGTAATAGACTGTGTCTCTTAGCATGTGAATGTGGGGGCACAGGTGTTATCCAAGAAAAAGGGATTGTGCACTTTCACCAGCTGACCCAATGGTGTGTGTGTGTGTGTGTGTGTGTGTGTCCACATGTTTACATATAAATGTATATGTTCACTGAGCAAGAAGCAAATGATGAGAAGAGAGAAAGAGAGAGAGCATATTATGTCACATTAAACAAGATTGATATAACCTTCTATCACTCATACAGGGTTCTGTTAAACTTAAAATATGTCGGTCACTTGGTTAGGTCAAAGCCATTTGATCTCAGGGTCTACCAAGAAATATTAAATATTATCCCCCCATACACACACTACACACTCCCAGTTCATTACATTTACAAATGAGTTACAAGTGGCTTATAAAATCTTCACCTGGTAAGCATGTAAAGGATATGACTGTAATTGTTTTCTTTTGATGGCGAACCACCTTTGTGTAGGTTTCCCAAACACAAGGTGCAAGTACTCGCAGAGTTGGCATGGATAGATGTGAGCTTGTCTGCTCTTTTAACAAAGCTGCCAACCACCTGCACTCTTGGCGGTTAACATCATGCTAGCTGTCAGAATTATAGATTTCCGTGTCTCAATCCTATCTCCTTTGGTAATGATGTATTAAAATTGCTGTACGTGTGGCGAAGGAGGATCTAGGAAGTAAGAACAAAAAAATAAAAAATAAGGTGTGCTACAGGCAGTGCCAGGAGTTGACTTGTGCAAGACTATTATGCAAATCAATGCCTTTCTGCCTGGCTTGTTTTTAAGGTTGGCAGTGATTTAATCGTTTTAAAACGTGTGGAGCGCTAATGCTCGTTAGCCATCCATCGTAGGATGTGTCACACTTTCCAATGATTTTACATCTGCCTCTTCAACCATCGCTAATATACTGACGATAACACTTAGGCAGATCACATCTCCCCCATTCAAACCATTCACACACACACACACACACACACACACACACACACACACACACACACACACACACACACACACACAAGCACAAACACATGCATAAAAATACTATGAAAATATAGTACCAGAAAAACATAAGCTTATGATGGGCAATTCGGGTTTGTTGATGTTTGGGTGGTAAAATCAGACACGTTGGCCTGTACGGTACATCCTCCATGCTTGGCCATGTCTCCTCTGAATCATTGCGGTCAGTATTTGCATAATGCTGTGAACTCACTTCCTCCTCCTCCTCCGCCGCCATCACAACTGAACTTGTTGAACTTCATTTCCACAAGCTTTTGTAGCCGTCGCCGGGAAGCCCCTGGCAGCTCAAGCCTCTGGGCCGGGCCTCGGCTGTGTTGCGGCTCCTCCGGGTACACACTTGTCCATTCCCTTTCTTTTCTCGTCTTCTGGAGGGAGAAGGGACGGGGCACATCGGAAATCCTCCCGCTTGTTTGGCTTTTCCAATACTGGCGGCGTTCCCGTGGCCACCGTCTCCTGGCCGGATCGGTCTTGTTAGATAGCTTCTTGCTGCTGTCGGGCTGGCCAGCGCGCTATCGAGGGCCTTTCTTCTTGTGTGATTAGTGGACTGGGGAACACGTAATGATTCCCTGGTCAAAGCACTCTCTCTGCCAGCCTCAGGCTTCAAATCCCATCCGTCCTCCTCTCTCTCTCTCTCTCTCTCTCTCTCTCTCTCTCTCTTTCTCTCTTTCTTTCTCTCTATTTCTTTCTCTCTTGTTCCCTCTCTTTCCATCTCTCTCATATCCTCCCCTCTCCACCAAAAAGCGCTCCTCCTCTTGGGATATAGCGACACTCCCTCTCACTCCTGTCTTGTCCCCTAAATCATGCCAGGTCCTCTCTCTTCTCTCGTCTCTCTTCCCTCTCTCTCTCTTCTCTCTTCCCTCTCTCTCTCCTCTCTCATCTATCTCTCTCTGGCTCCCTCCTCTTCCTCATCCCCTCGTCTGCCCAACTCCTTCCATTTTAATTAGATGTCTCTTTACTAGCGTGTTATTTACAATCATGTATTTTTAGTCTATTTACGCATTTAATGAAAGCCGCTGTAAAAGCATCATCAATTTTTATTAGCGACCTACCCCATTTCTCTGTCTCCATCTTTTCATTCTCTCTCTCTCTAGACCTCTATCTCTCCCTCCCTCACACTCATCTCTCCCATTCATCTGTTTCTCCCTCACTCCCTTCATCCCTCCCTCTCTCCGCATTTTTTCTTTCTCTATATTTCCCACTAATCTATCTCCCTCTCTCACACACACACATCACTCTCTTTCTCTCTCATGCACACATCTCTCTCTCCCTCTCTCTCTCTCTCTCTCTCTCTCTCTCTCTCTCTCTCTCTGGCACAACACGTCCCAGTGGCCTGCCTCTGAAAGGTGGTAGCATCAGCGCTAGTGCACTATGCTAATTTTTATTGATGTGTGCTGAGGTGAAATTAGCCAGAGTGAGCTGAGGCAGGCAGGCGGCCCTAATGGAATGAAGGCCAGCCCCGAGCCACTGCATGCCAGCACAGAGGGAGAGGGAGAGGGGGAGGAAGGGAGAGAAAGAGAAATAGAGAGAGAGAGAGAGAGGGGAGAGGAGGAACAGGTATACAAATTAAATGAGTGGGTATGTAACTGGTGGTGGCTAGGGGCGATGGTACGTGGTTTACAGGAGAACACACACACACACACACACACACACACACACACACACACACACACACACACATGTCCATGCATGCACAAAAAGATACCAACAGCTGTAGCTTGTAGCTTGGCCACCTGTCCAAACCTTCATTTGTTTGCGTTTGCTATGACTGCTTATCTTAATGTCTGAACAGCTTTGCCAAAATCCTGCCTGTGAAATCCTCCAGCCGTGCATCACCGAGGAAGCCCTGACTAAATGACAGCCCAGAGTAAGGGTGTGTGATTTTATCAGCACAACCCTTTTCTTAGCAGCGGCGGCATCGGCACGAGGCGGCGTGGACAGGCCAGCCGTTGCAGTGACAAAAGGGGACAGCGTGAGCACTCGGGCCTCTTATCCAGGAACCGGAGCAGCGGAGAGAGAGAGATTAGCCTTCTGCCCTGCGAGACTGAGAACGGTGAGACTCCCAGAGGAGCGACTTCTTCCTCCTCCTCCTCCTCCTCCTCCTCCTCCTCCTTAGATGGGCGTTATCTGCAGAAAGTTTTCTCTCTGACGCTGCCATATTTTGTACAAAGCTCACGTGTGGTGGCTCTCAGG
>NC_063209.1:10010371-10050371 GCF_017589495.1 Alosa alosa | reverse complement strand
GAGCTTTTCTGTGAGCGTGTGTGTGTGTGTCTCTGGTTGGGGGTGGGCGAAGGGGGGGGGTGTGCTTTTGTTGTAAATCGTTAGAAATGAACAAAATTGCAGTTGTTACTGATCTCTCAAGACAATGTGCATGGGCATAAATTACCCGATCATGGAAGAAGATAGCAGAGTGTAACAGAAGAGTAAAACTAAATGCCTCTCTGTGGAATATGCACTTCAGTATTAGTTAAAAAACTATCAATAACATTAATTTAATACTTTGAAGTAGATAGATAAATAGCCAGAACAGAGATTAATATTATGCATCAGACAACAGCATGTTTGTGGTGTTTATGATATGATGTTATTGTTTGTTGTTTGTTTGTTTATAGTTTGTTTTGGAGCGTTCATCTCTGGAGCTGTCCATGGTCCTTTTGTAGCACTATAGTCGAATAGAGCTTACAGTAACCTCACCAGTGAACCAGGAAGTGTTGGACTCAGAAGGCCATCATAGTAAGCTTCAGTCTCTGCCCTCCCAATCACTCATAGCCCTCTATCTTCCTCCCTCCCTCTTCTCTCTCTCTCTCTCTCTCTCTCTCTCTCTATTTCTTGTTTTCTGTCTCTCTCCCCATCCAGCAGATTGGAGCATCCCTCTCCATTCCCTGGTTTATCTCTGGCAGGAATTGAATCAAGGGTCAACCTCTCAGCTGCGATGACAGCAGCTTATGGAGTGGTGTGGCATGCCCTGACCATCAGCTGAATGGAATACACTCACGCTTACCCGCACAGATGCATTCAGGGCACGCACACACACACATGCGCACACACACACACACACACACACACACAACCACACACATGCACACACATACATGCACACATACGCACACATGTGCGCACACACACACAGACACTCACATACACACACAGACACCACTCACACATACACACACACACACATACTGTACACACACATACATACACACAAACACCCTTTGCCAACACACGCATACACACACAATGATTGCTAACAGACACACACACAAACACACCCGGTCTCAAATGCACACAGTGCACACATACAACTACATACTCCAAGCCAAATTACTGTAGAGCCAAAGATGCATGTGTATGTGTGTGTGTGTGTGTGAGAGAGAGAGTGCATATGTGTGCATATCTTTGTATGTGTGTGTATAAGTGTGTGTGTGTGTAAAAGAGAGACATCTCGTCCTGGAGACTTGCTCGAGCCGTGTCAGTCAGGCCTCTAATGATGATAAATCCTGCAGCATTAGTATGTTCTCTGTGTGTGGGGATCGATGAGCGCCAGACGGGGACATCATCATCCTCTTCTCCCACTGCACCGCGGCACGCCCGCCTGCACACTCCCCCGGGAGGGACGTGACAGCGCTTAGCACAATCACCTGATGAGTGACAGACATGTGGGTGTGTTTGCGTGCGCATGTGCGCATGTGTGTGTGTGTGTGTGTGTGTGTGCGCGCGTTTTGTGTGACTGTATGTGCATGTACACTGTAGTCTTCTCCAGATGGGGGATTTGTCATTTTCTGTGTGTGTGTGTGTGTGTGTGTGTGTTGCCACTGACAAGTCCTGTTTGAGTGACTGTGCTCACTGCTTTTTCCCTCCGAATCTAAGCTGGGTTTTGAATAAAGCAGCTCTCAGACTGATCTGTAAATGAATGATGAGCTATAGAATTACCCAAAGCCGCCATAATCACCCAATCACTATCTGCATACGTGTTGTGTGTGTGTGTGTGTGTGTGTGTGTGTTTGAACACATTGTCATACCTTTTCAGGGTGCTGTTCCCAGGCCTCCCACGCACCACACATGCACATATACTCGCACCTCCCAGAAACACACAAACTGACACACATGCACACACCACACACACACCTCAACTCTGCTTGTGCACATGCAGAATCCAATCTAGAGTAACTCACATCAGAGTCTGTTGATGGATCGCAATCTTTTCTAATCTTTCCCTTTATCCCATAGCAGCGGGTAGCACTAAGAAACTCTGTGTTAGACTATAATTACAAACGGAAAGGTTAGCCACAGGGCTAACTTCAATCCAACTAACTCAACAGCACCACGGCACCATGTGTCAGACACCAAACAGGACGAGGACCACAAAAGCGCCACGCTCAAAAAGTGCTTATTTAAGGGTTGGGGGGTTAAGGGGGTTTCAGGGTTCCGGGGGCACAGGAGTTCCAAGAGTCTGCGTGTGTGTGTTCCCCAGTAGGGCTTAACAGCTTATGGCAGGAGCTGGATGATCCGGGAAGTCCTGGGGAAACACACAACAGCAATTGAACGAAGCAGCAGTGTGGCCGAGGAATCGAGGGTGCCAGTTTACGCTGATTCCAATCCCGCAGTGGGGAGATCTCAGCCGACAGCCACACCTTCTGGCCAACACACGGGTGGGCGGGTGCGGCGATCTGGCGGTTAGCCCCAGTGGCATAGCTGACAGCTGACTTGAGTAGGCGTGGCACCCAGCTTGTGACCAGGCAACAATGACGGCAACGGGCCGCATAGGCAAGGGGCAGACGGGCAGGACACATCTCCTTCCTGGCTGGGGAACAGGGGGGCTGGTAGCCATACACACACTGGAAAGGTGACATACCCAGTGGCAGAGCAGGTGAGGGAGTTGTGAGCATACCTCATCCACATCAGTTGTTGTACCCAAGCCTGGGGTTTCATGAGAACCATGCACCGCAGCGCCTTCTCCAGCTCCCTGGTTTGCCCCGCCGGATTGACCATTGGACTGGGGTGGAACCCAGAGGTGAGACTCACTGTGGCCCCTAGAAGACGGGCAGAACTCCTTCCAGAATGTAGAGGTGAATTATGGACCTCGCCAGAGACAACATCCTGGGCAGCCGACGTAGACGGAAGACATGATCAAGAACAGCCTGGGCATTCTCTCTGGCAGATGGCAGTTTAGGGAGGGGAAATGAAGTGTGCCATCTTGCTGAACCGGGTCAACCACAGTGAGAATGACCGTCATCCCACCTGATGGTGGGAGGCCAGTTACAAAGTCCAAGGAGACGGGGACCAGGGTCGTTAGGGCACAGGCAAGGGCTGGAGTAAAACCAGCTGGGGCGAGTGGAGGGACTTGTTCTGATTGCAGGTGGGCAGGCACGGACTACTTCTCCGGACATCCCTTCTCAAAGAAGACCACCAGAAGCCTGGGCAAGGAGATGGCAGGTGGGCGAGCCCGGGTAGCAGGCAAGGCTGGAGTTGTGTCCCCACTGTACGACCCGGGACCAAATTCTCTGGGACGAACAGATCTAATCGCCTGGGCATGCACTGGCACTGGGATGGTCACGGAGGGCCTCTTGAATCTCCTCCCTCGATATCCCAGGTCAGGGCAGCTTCACGCGAGGGATCGGGCAGAATTGATGCATGTTCCTGGGAAGGGGCGCCATCCCATGAAACTGACGGAAGAGCGTCCGCTTGGTGTTCCAGAACCTGGGCGGTATGACAGGGTGAAGTTGAATCTGGTGAAAACAAGGCCCAGCGGGACTGTCTGGGGTTAAGACGTTTGGCATTGCGGATGTATTTGAGGTTTTTTGGGGATCGGTCCAGACCAGGAACGGAACGGTGGACCCCTCCAGCCAGTGACGCCACTCCTCCAGGGCAAGCTTGACAGCCAACAGCTCACGGTTTCCAACATCATAATTGCGCTCTGCAGGTGAAAGCCGCGCGAGAAAAAAAAATGCACAGGGGTGCAACTTGTTGTCCCTCCCTGCCCGTTGAGAGAGTATGGCCCCACTCCCCACGCCTGAGGCATCCACCTCGATTGAACGAACTGCAGGTCTGAACCGCATCTGGAGGATGGGGGGCAGTGGTGAACCGGCCTTGAGGGCATGAAAGGCTGTGTTGGCCTCTGGGGTCCAGGAAAAGGGGTGTTTGATGCTGGTCAGAGCTGTGAGGGGAGAGCGCGACGAGCTGTAGTTCCGATGAATCTCCTGTAGAAATTGGCAAAAAACCAGGAATTGCTGCAACTTTCCTCCTCCCCCCCCGAACTGGCCAGGGAGGTAACTGCCGAGACCTTTGGGGTCCATCTGGATATTGCCTTCAGCGACGATGTATCCCAGGAATGACACAGTCTGAGCATGGAACTTCGCATTTCTCGGACATAAAAGAGAGCTCTCCAGGAGCCAAGAACCAGCTGGACATGACGGGTGTGTGTTCGGACAGAGTTCTGAGAAAATTAAGATGTCATTCAGGTACACAAAGACAAATTTATTCAGCATGTCCCGCAGCACATCATTCACCAGCTTCTGAATACCGCTGGGGGCAAGCAGGAGGCCAAATGGCATTACCAGGTACTCATAATGGCCGGTGTGGGTGTTGAATACAGTCTTCCACTCGCCACCCTCCCTTACTCGGACTAGGTGGTAAGCATTTCTAAGGTCCAGTTTGGTGAAAATAGTGGATCCCTGGAGCAACTCAAAAAGCAGAGGTGAATAAAGGCAGAGGGCACCTGTTCTTCACTGTGACATCATTCAGACCCTCGATAATCAATGCAGGGTGAAGAGAACCATCTTTCTTTCCCACAAAGAACCCGGCACCAGCAGGAGAGGAAGACGGGCTGGCGGGAGTCCAGCTGCCAGGGGAGTCCCTGATGTAATCCTCCATAGTTTTTCTTTCAGGAGGGGATAGTGAGTAGAGGTGACCTTGGGTGGAGCAGTCCCAGGGAGGGAGATCAATGGCACAGTCGCATCGGATGGTGTGGGGGCAGAGATGTGGCTTTGGTCTTGTTGAACACCTCTGAGGCCATGGTAACATTCAGGGACATTAGAAATGTCGGGGCAGTGCTGGGGGTACTGAGCCGGGGGCAGCGAGGCAGCACGCAAACAGGTCAGGTGGCAGGCATTTCCCACTCCTTCACAGTTCCGAGGCCCAATCGAGGTGAGGATTGTGGAGACGGAGCCAAGGGTAGCCCAGGATTAGGGGTTGGCCTGAGAGCTGAGCAGGTGGAAGCGGATGGTCTCTCGGTGGTTTCCTGACACCATCATTGAGATGGGGCTGTGATGCTGGTAACTGTGCCACACCACGCGGACCGCCCAGGGCCCGGCTGGAACAGGAGGGACAAGCTGATGGCTTTCCAAGCCCAGCTGACGAAAGCAAGTCCTGTGTCAATAATGTTTGCTTCTGCCCCAGAGTCCACCAGGGCTGCCAGGGTGTGGGTGGAATCAGACAGGTGAAGACAGACTTGGATGAGGGGGTTTACGGCTGATGGAGGGCTGAATGTTCATTGAGCTCATCCCGATTCCTCCCTACATCTGGTGAGCTCCAGCTTTTTGCTGGACAGGTGGCGACTCATGACCATCACCACCACAGTACAGGCATAAGTTGGAGGTGATGTCAGCTGGCGCTTCTGCAGGGGTTAGGAGGCGCCCCGATCTCTATCGGTTCAGACTGGTCCGCTGGCTAGATGGTGTGGCAGGTGCGGACAGAAGGGCAGTTGGGACACTCCGTGGTGCTGGTGGATGGACTCTGGCGCCTCTCTCACGACGGCGTGGCCTGGATCCCGCGGTCGATGCGACAGCCAGAGCAATGGCTTCATCCAGAGTGGGGGGGTTGATCATGGGAAACCAGCTCGTCCTTTATGTAGTCCGCCAGGCTGTGGAGGAAGGCATCCACCAATGCTTCCATGTTCCAGGAGTCCGACTTGCCACAGTTCGAAAGTCAATGGAGTAATCCGCAACAGTCCTTCTGCCTTGGCTAATACTCATCAGGGTCCGAGATGCCTCGCTGTTGTGGATTCCAAATCAATACCTTGAGCATCTCCTCTGCGAATAGGTTGAAGGTTGCACATGCTGGGGTCTGGCTCAACTCCGCCCGTTCCCCAGAGTCGAGCTCGCCCCGCCAGGTGAGTGATCACGAACCGACCCTCCGCCCTTCAGTGGCAAAAAAGTCCTGGGTTGCAGGTAAACTGGACACGCAGCTCGTCCAGGAACGCCTGCACCTGGGTTGGGTGGCCGCTGAACCGGGGCTGGATTGCCATCCTGGGTTCTGGGGCTCCGCAGCCACGCAGCAGTGGACTGGGCAGGGAGACTCGGGTGCTGGGCTGGTGAGCAGGCTGGCTGGGGCTGGGCGGCGGGGGAGCAGGCAGAGGAGAAAGGTTGGTGAGAAGTTGAATGATCATTGCAAGTTGTTGCTGTTGCTGCTGGAACTGCTGACGCTGTTGGTAGCCGGGCTTGAAGTAGGGAGGCAATGTCAGCAGTGTTGCGGGTTTACCTCTCTCTCTGTCTCTTCCAGGCTTGCATGGCGGTGGGTGGTTCTGGTTCGTCGGTTTCCATGTTGGTTCGACCCGTGCGCTGGGTCCATGTTTGGTCAGATCGCACTGTCAGACACCAAACAGGACGAGGACCACAAAAGCGCCACGCTCAAAAAGTTTATTTAAGGGTTGGGGTTAAGGGGGTTTCAGGGGTTCCTGGGGTACAGGGAGTTCCAAGAGTCTGCGTGTGTGTGTTCCCCAGTAGCCCGAACAGCGATGGCAGGAGCTGGATGATCCGGAAGTCCTGGGGGAAACACACACACAACAGCAATTGAAACGAAGCAGCAGTACAGTCAAGGACTAGGCGGTATTCGAGAAGAGGGACGGAAGGCAGGTCAAGATTACTGGGGCTGGAGAACACAGAAGTAGTCGAGCGGTCCGGGATCACAGGCAAAGAGTCAGAGGCGCTTTTCCAAAACAGGCAGGTAACTGGTGCTGGTTGCAGGCGATCTGACAAGTGTGGACTGAAAAAAAGCAAGGCTTTATATACAGGGCATGATGAGTGGTGAATGCAGTGCAGCTGGTAGGTAAACGAGGGTGAGGCAGAGCAGAGCAGGAACAGGTGGAGGTCATCAGACTTCAATCAGCGCGTGTTACCAGGCAGAGAGAGAGCTCATGACACCATGGAAGGGTGCCGGTCAGTCAGCCATCGGCTGATCAAACAGCAATGATGTCCCTCCCTTAGCCCGTTTCTAGCTGAACAGTCAGTGGCTAAAGTAAATTCAGTCTTTCTTCATGATCCTACCCAAGATTCTGTGGCAGCTTATGTGATTCTGAGTTGGCAGAGGGCTTAGAGTGGAACTGAACTTAAACTGTGTCCGCTCTTCAGCATCCTTTCATGCACAAATGTTTGATGGCCAACACTGGCTCTGGGGATCAGTGGCTGTGGAAATCTGTGGTGGTGAGCTGCTCTTTCAGCTGATATTTTTCAAGTGTTTGATGGGTCCACTTTGGGTCCATTTCCACAACATGCAACTCACCAAAGGACTGATTTGTGCCCATTTTTGGTCTTTGTTCAAGACACATATACATTTAGATACACATACACATACACATACACATACACATACACATACACACACACACACACACACACACACATACCCTTTCTCACTCTCTGTCTATCTCTTACACTCGCCAAAACCCCCTGCCCTCAACACACACACACACACACACACACACACACACACACACACACTGTCGCAGTATACAGAAATTGCAGATCATGTTTTTTGTAAAATTTTTGTCCCAGCAGCCCTTGTGAGTGAGAGCATCTCTAGCAGCAGCAGCAGCAGCAGCAGTGTCCCCCCGAGGCCACAGCCCGAATCCAGCCAAAGCCATTTGTCAAAATTAAATCAAAATGGCTCCACTAACATTTCTCTGCTTTATTGTCCCCGCTTTCGCTAGACATGAGCCATTTCGGCCATTTCACACTGCCATCCCAGATACAATACTGTTACTGTTCGACCTCTAACAGACACACACACACACACACACACACACACTCACTTGCTAACACACCCGACCGCTAACACACCGTAACAAACTGTTATTGCAGGTACTGTAAGGGTACTATTAGCCAGGCTCGTGATGGAGAGGACCACCAACAGAGGAATTTATCACCATGGCGATCACGGGTGGGTCCCAACGGTTGCCCAGTGAACTCCACTCTCTTCCCTTGTTCTCTTCATCTTTTATTCTCTTTCACCACTCCCATTTCCTCGCCTGTCTTTACATGTGCCTTTTCTTCCCCCCTTTTCTTTTCTGTCATGTGTTCTCAGTCCTCTGTGGATATCACGTGTTAACAAAGTGTTTCAAAAGGTCTCATGGACTCATTCACCATTCACACTTAGAGCTTTGTAAAATGGAACCTTGCATCCTCTGTGTGTGTGTGTGTGTGTGTGTGTTTGTGTGTGTGTGTGTGTGTGTGTGTGTGTGTGTGTGTGTGTATTCCTTTGTTTATGTTCCCATCTCATCAGATTGTACTCTCGTCTCTTTGAGTGTACAACACAGGTCCCTGCTGGGAACCCTCTGGGGAATCTCACAATCTCACAATCTCTCTCTCTCTCTCTCTCTCTCTCTCTCGGTGGTCAATACAGGCCAGTCCACAGCCAAGGCTGCCCTCCACGTCAGATATATCTGCCCTGTCAGTCAGAGTGCCTCTCAGGAGCACAGGCCACACAGAAAGAAAAACACAACCATTTCAACAGCAACCTCCACAAGCATGAAGCACACAGCTTACAGAGTTTAAACAGGAATGTGTAATTTTCTATGTTGCTAATTTTGTGTTCTCTTTATTTGAACTCCCTTTATTTCTATTCTACCCCTCTCTCCTTCTTTTTTTCTTGCTATCTTCCCATTGTCTGCTTCCAGGAGTACCTCACATATCAGTATGTGTCCACCTGTTTGGTGTATCTGCGGTAATAAGTGCATAAAGGCTAAAAAAGAGCTAATGAAATGGCCGAAAGCATCAGTGTTTGTTTGTTTGTTTGTTTGTTTACAAGCACTAATTAATGACAGAAATGGTGTATGTCTGCTGTGAACTGGTATGGACTGAGAGAGATGGAGGGGAAAAAGAGGAGCGGAGAGGGAGAGAAAATCAGCTGTTTTTCTGACGCTTTTCCCTTCATGTCTGGGTAAGCAATCTGGCCATGCAGAGGAGCCATCCATCATGGTTACTGCCTGAGCAGGATGTTAGAATCTCAGGGTCGATGTTCCCTATCTCTCTCTCTCTCTCTCTCTCTCTCTCTCTCTCTCTATCTCGTCTTCCTCCTCTTTCTCTCTCTATCACTCTCTTTACCTCTCTACCTTTCTCTCACCTCCTTCCCCCCTCTCTTTCTCTCTCCATGCCCCTCTTCTTTTTTTTTTCTTTCCCTCCCCCCTCCCTCCTCTTTCTCCCCCGGGCAGGCCACATAAACTGGGCCACTCAGGGTTGAAGGAGAGGGGTGTAATTCTCCAGCGCTTACGGCTACGATCCGCAGCTGCAGGGACCGTCCAAGCGCTCCAAAATCTGACCCCAATGCCCCGGAGAGGCGACCGAGCCCCATCCTCCTGGAACCACCACCACCGTCCACCGCTCAGCTCTCCTTCTCTCACTCTTTCCTTAGTCGCTCCCTTGCTTTTTTCTATCCTGTCCTTTTTTTCTAGGCCTGCTGTCATTCATGTTCTATCTCACAGACCACCCCTTACTTCAGCTGCCTTCTCTTTCACTATCTCTCTCTCTCTCTCTCATTCTTTCTCTCGTTTCCTCCTGTTATCTCTCCATTTTCAACTCTATCGCTCCACAGGCCACTTTCTTTTCTCCAATAAGGTCTCTCTTCTTGTTTCTGTTACCGGCCTGCTCTTCCTCTCTCACTGTCTCTCAGTCACAATTACACCTCATCTATTTTCTCTTCACCTCCTCTGTCCCTCTCTTTCTATCTATCTATCCATCTATATCTCTCTCTCTTTTCATTTCTTTCCTTCTACACCCATGTGATGCTGTTTTCCCTACACTCATTTTTATGTATCCCTATTCCCACTTTTCTACTGTCTGTTGCCCTTCTCTCTCTCTCTCCCCCCCTCTCACTCTCTTCATCTCTCTGTCTCTCTCTGACCATGAGTGTCTGGAGACGGTGGTGGGATTCCTGATTTCCTCCATTTGTACGGCCTGCTGATATTGATTCTTAATCTCTAGAGAACAAAGCAATTTGTCTTCCCAGTATTTTGCTGTGAGGGATTCAGACTTTTCTCGCGCAAATGCTCCCCGGTGCATCCATGCATTTAAATTGGACGTGTGTAGTCAAAAACCACAGCACTTGTACAGTATAGCATCCAAGAAACAGACAAGCTGTCCTCACATGGGGTATATTACAAGTTTTCAAACTCCAAATTTCAAATTCACTTTGAAATTCTGCCTCAAACGACCTCTCTGTCTCTACTCATGTATCCCCATGTAACCTTTTACATGGGTCCACTTTAATCTCTCTCTCTCTCTCTCTCTCTCTCTCTCTCTCTCTCTCTCTCTCTCTCTCTCTCTCTCTCGGTTTTCACCATGCTTGCCTCATTCACTCTCTCTCTCTCCCTTTCCCACACCCTCTCTCATCTTTCCTCCCTCCTCATCTCTCTATCTCTCATTTTTCTCTCTCTCGCTCTCTACCTCCAAACATGAGTCATATACTCCCACTCTCCACTCATCGTCTTTGCTCTATCTCTGACTCTTACTCAAGACAATCTGACCAGTCAAAAGTAGAGCCATGAACTGTGTTTTTATCTAACACTCCCTCCGAGCCTCTCCCTGCCTGCCTCCACAAACCTCCGCACATCTCTCTGTCTGCACCCCATTACAGCATTTTCTCAGAGCTATTTGTGTGTGTGTGGAAAGCAGAAGTGTTGTCACTGTGGTAAGGGTCAATGTTAGTGCAGCTGTCTGCTGACCTTGTGCATATTTCTGACCACTCATCCTTATTCATGTAACAGTGAAATATCGCAGACTCCCTTCTGTCCTGCATAAGTACCGTAATCATTTTCAGCGGTGGAATGGATATTTCATATCTTACCAATGCTATGTTGTGAAATGCCATGTGAAATAGGAACTACAGCAACCCAGTACACAATATGGTGGAATGGATGATGCAGTAATGTTCAGTATTGATCGTCCCTAAGCTATCAAATGTATTACTGGCATCAAATATCTTTATGCATTTATTAATATCCATAATAATAAGCATCATCGATGCCCCAAGTCAAGTAGAGAGCTCTGTAGTATACTGTAAGGACATTGCTTGCTCCATTTCTACTTGACTCTAATTGTGTTGTCCTGCCACACAGCAAAGCCCTCATCTCCCCTCAGGTTCACCTCTCAGTGACCAGCTCACCTCACACTCTCCGTCCGACTGTCTCTAACTTTGACATACGTTAATAATCCTCTGGCCTGCTGACACTCTCCCCATCATCCATTTCTTTTTCTCTATTTGTTTTTACTCTCTCTGTCCATTTCTCTCTCTCTCTCTCTCTCTCCTTATTAGGCATTAAGTGTTAAGAGGTGCTGATGAGTGTCTTTTTCTTACTCTGTGTGTGTGTGTGTGTGTGTGTGTGTGTGTGTGTGTGTGGCAGTGGAGGGCAAACTCGCTGTGTTTAGCGCTAGCTGTCAACAGGCAGGATCTGTGAGTCGTCAGCTTGTCTGTGTCTGGTTAGGTTCCAGGGCAGCGCTCCCCTCTCCTCGCTCACGGCCATTTGGGGAGTTTACAGTCTGCCCCCATAAAATACCTCACCAGGGCACCAAGCACTGTACAGAGGGGAAGGAGGGAGAGAGAGAGAGAGAGAGAGAGAGAGAGAGAGAGAGAGAGAGAGAGAGAGAGAGAGAGAGAAATGGTGGAAAGTGTGGATGGCAAGAGATGAAGCATACCACACAAACACCCACACACATTCACAGTAACACATACAACATAGACACACATGCATGCACACACACACACACACACACACACACACAAAAGAACTCACACACACACAAAACACACACACACACACACACACACACACACTTAGATATCGATAAGAGGAGATAGATAGATTTCCATAAACACAAGACAAGGGAGACAATCCTCTGCCTTCATCCACACAGACTTGTATCCCTCTGGCCAACACAAGGGGAGGAGATGAGGAGTGCATCTTATTGTGTATGTGGGAGATGTGCTCCTCCCCATTAAAATGCATTGTCCATTGTAATATTTCCAGACGTGCTAACAGAACTTAATCTGCATTAGGGCATGTGATGGCCGATGTGTGTGTGCCATCTCTCTCCATCATTAGGAGTGTGTGTGTGTGTGTGTGTGTGTGTGTGTGTGTGTGTGTGTGTGTGTGTATGTGGATGCTGCTGACTCAGTGAAGACTGTCTGGTCAGTCAAAGGTAAGTGTATGTATGTGTGTGTGTGTGTGTGTGTGTGTGTGTGTGTGTGTGTGTGTTTGTGTGTGCCATCTCTCTCCATCATTAGGAGTGTGTGTGTGTGTGTGTGTGTGTGTGTGTGTGTGTGTGTATGTGTGTGTGTGTGTGTGTGTATGTGGATGCTGCTGACTCAGTGAAGACTGTCTGGTCAGTCAAAGGTAAGTGTATGTATGTGTGTGTGTGTGTGTGTGTGTGTGTGTGTGTGTGTGTGTGTGTGTGTGTGTGTGTGTGTGTGTGTCTGCGGGCAGGCTGTCCTCATTAGCATGTCACCCCAGCCATGGCTTCTGCCCTGAGAGTCGCAGTGGAGAGCACCAAAGGGCCCACCATCTGACCTCAGGTTAGCATTCACAGACAGGAGCAGACAGGGAGAGAGCACACACACACACACACACACACACACACACACACACACACACACACACACACACACACACACCACAGCATACAAAGACACACAGACAGATACACATTCAAAACACACACACACACTGCATACAAACACACTTATTCATACCAGATACACATTCAAAACACACACACACACAAGGTGCAGAGGATTGCCTAATCACACCTTTCGCTCACTGATAAAAGAGAGGAAGACCGAATGACAATGAGCCTGCGGCCATGCTTGTGTGCCCTCTCCAGCTCCTCTGAGAGACCCTTTGTCAACCCACCCCAAACTGGGCCTGAACAAATGAAGGTCACAGATATTTGTTTTAGACCTTCTTTGTGGGAGACCAGTTCTTCTGGCAGCATTGAAGTACTGTGTCCTTGGCCGTGTGAGAGCGTAGACTTGATGTGGGTGTCTTACCTCGAGTCTGAAAATTCTCTCTTTTTCAGTCTCTTCTTTTCTTCTCTTTCCTTTCATTGATTAGGCCTCTTCTGTTTTCTGTGACGGGATATTCTGGAGTGTCTCCATCCTATTCAGTACCTCCCAGTATGTTTCCTAATTCGGTTAGTTAGTGTATACAAAGGCCTCCATAATGTACACACATAGTTTCTTCTCCCCATCAAACACACACACATACACAGAGGGAGAGAGAGAGACACACACATAGAGACACACACACACACACTCACAGGTATAAAGACACACATACACAAACATCTTTTGCCTCTCAAAAGTGATTGACAGCTCAAGTATATTTTCATAAATCATGAGAGATGGACACTTCTCCCCACTCTCTGCCTCGGCCAGCTCAACTTTCCCAGTGACCAGCCAGAGTTTCCTCACTGGTCGCCAGCCCCCCGTCCCAGGCCTGCGTCTGTTTGCACAATCCGGCCACTGTTTAGCCTCAACTTAAAGCAGTTATTTATTAGCCTCACAGGAGAGGGATGCCACAGGCCAGCTATTCACTGTATATACAAACACACCGTTCGGTCGCTCGGTGGCATTGCACAAGGATAAATTGTTTGCAATGTTCTTCAAAGAGCCATTTGCTTTCTTTTTGTCTCTCTCTCCCTCTCTCTCTCCTTTCACTCCCCTGGGACCCTGTGGTGTTTCCTAACGTTCTGTGTTTGTTTTAGTGTTGTAGTGTGTTTTTTGTCATTTTCTGCACCGTTGGACGGAGCTGTTGACATGTTTACACATTTGCCTTCTGCAAATGCAAATGTTGAGAGAAATCAAGTAAAGGCCGCCATTAGTCTGATTTGTGTCAGCTGGGAATTCCCAAGTGTGTGATAAACCAAAGCTGTCCTCGCTCGCACTGTGTGTGTGTGTGTGTGTGTGTGTGTGTGTGTGTGTGTGTGTGTGTGTGTGTGTGTGAGAGTGTGAGTGTACAGTTCTCTATGGTTTGATAACCAAAGATATCATACATAGATTTGTGCTGCCAATGTCACTTTGAAGTAGCATGTGTGTGTGTGTGTGTGTGTGTGTGTGTGTGTGTGTGTGTGTGTGTGTGTGTGTGTGTGTGTGTGTGTGTGTGTGTGTGTGATGTTGCGTGACATTCTTTTTATTTTCTGCTTCTCAGTCGGTATCTTTTAAAAACTGGTGATTCATCCTCTCTGCAGTGGATTCAGATAGACAAGACTGCAAAGGCAGATGACAGCAAGCATCTCTCTCTCTCTCACACACACACACACACACACACCACACACACACTCATACACTCACACACACACACTGCCAGAGAAAAGTCCAAGCTCACAGCCCAGACCAGTTAAAACACCCCGAAAACTACAAAAAATGTAATTATTCTCTTCTATCTTTCTATCCATCCCTCTCCCTCTCTCATTTGTTCTCTCCTTTCCCATCTCTCTCTCTCTCTCTCTCTCTCTCTTCAGTGCTACTCACCTCCAAAAAAAACCTATTCCTCCCTTTTCCCCTCTCACCTGCTCCCACTCTCTACCTCCTCTCTACATTAAACTAGCTCAGTTCTTCCCTTTTACCCTCTCCCCGCTCTTCATCTACATGTTTCCTCATTCTATCTCTTCCTCCTCTTTTTCCTCTCTGTGTCTTTCATCGCTCTCGGTTTCTCTCATGTCCGCTCCCTTTGCAGTGGTAAGCAATGGGCAGAACACCTCTCTAGGTGTGGGCAGACCTTTCACGTCGTCAGTACTTACCTCCCGAAATAAACAAGTGAACGTCTTAAGTAGTCTATAAAGAGGCACCATGCTGGGAAAATCAATTGGGCAACTTGTATTTAATGGAACACTGAACAAAGACCAGCCACCGTTTAAAATGAGGGATGAATGAAAGGTATTGTGAAGTGAATGCAGTGTGTGTGTGTGTGTGTGTGTGTGTGTGTGTGTGTGTGTGTGTGTGTGTGTGTGTGTGTGTGTGTGTGTGTGTGTGTGTGTGTGTGTGTGTGTGTGTGTTCATGTGTGTATTGTTACGACCCCCTGTGCCCCTTCAGGCCTGACATGGCCATTGCATGGGCAATGCAGCCCTTGCCCAATTAGCTAATCATACACACCTGGTGAAGGTGTGTGGGTATTTAAGGGGTTGCTCTCTCTCTTGATTAGGGGGGCACTTTTCTGTTAGGCACATTCTGTTGCAGGCACCTTTGGGTTATTTCTCTCCCACTGGCACCTTCTTTCTATATTGGAACATCATACTGACTTTGGCATACACGCACCCACATGAACACACTTGCACACATGCTTTTACAGTGCTTTCCCCTAGACATCTTTTGGTAATGGTTATTTATTGCTTTTGGTTACTTTTAAATAAATACTTTATTGGTTAAAGTTATCTCTGTTGTCCCGACTCCCTCTTTATGTTGCGGCTTAGAGCCGAGTCGTAACAGTATGTGTATGTTTAGATACATGTGCATGTGTGTATGAGATGAATTGTGTGTTATTTATATGTTTGGTGTGTGTGTGTGTGTGTGTGTGTGTGTGTGTGTGTGTGTGTGTGAGTGTGTGAGTGTGTGTGTGTGTGTGTGTGTGTGTGTGTGTGTGTGTGCGTGAGTGTGAGTGTCTTGGTGTGTGTGTGTGTGTGTGTGTGTGTGTGTGCTTGTTTACAGTATGTGCTAAACATCCTAACTCAAAAACTCTTGATTTCAGATCTATATTCCTCATCCTTATTCAGCATTCATACTGTACATCTATGTACGCATATATGCCAACAACACATGTATTATGCAAGTATCGATGAGCATGTATTGATATCACCTTAGGCATCAGCATGTGTCCACGCGTGTTGTGAAACCACATGCTAATTTCAGTCAAATCAGTGCCAATGATGGTGGCTGTCTTTCATTATCTGATGGTATTGACCAACACGCCTAATTATGTACAGAGGCAAACTATCTTTGGGGCCTTTGCGGATGATTGAGTGTGTGTGTGTGTGTGTGTGTGTGTGTGTGCGTCACATATGGAGCCTTGTATGCATGACCCTTACTGTCATGCATGGCTAAGGTCAAAGTCCAGCTGACTCACGCATATTGCTGCTGTGCTGTGCTGCTGTCATTCAAATGCAAAGCCCCGATTCTTTACTCTGTGTCCTCCCCATCGCTGTCCAATGACTCATTCTTATTGTCCACTCTATATTGGGCCTTGGGTCTTCCTCTGTGTGTATTTGTATGGGATGGAATTTTGTGTTGATGGAATTTTCTTTCTATCTCAAATGGTGTGTGTGTGTGTGTGTGTGTGTGTGTGTGTGTGTGTGTGTGTGTGTGTGTGTGTGTGTGTGTGTGTGTGTGTGTGTGTGTGTGCGCACGCGCGCGCGTGCGTGTGTGTGCGTGCATGTACACAAGCACAAGCCTGTTTTATCAGCCTCTTTGTGTATCCTACCAGTTTTTTACCCCCTCCTCCATCCTGAAAAAAATAGAAAAATCTAACCAAAATGCCACCCCACCATCACCCAGCCTCATTCGGCCATTCAAGGCGGCTTCAGATCAAAGCCTTTTGGGCCTGATGAAGCCGCAGTGCCCCTCCGAGCCCACAGCTCCCAGCACATTATTATTATAATCATTTGTTTTATATTGAAATGCCAGCCTCGCCAAGGTCTCAGGGTCACAGCTGCGGAGCCTCTGAAGTCGAGCAAAGCGCTGGCTTTGTTTCAGGGTGCCGCTCTCCAAACACACACAGATTGCGTGTGTGTGTGTGTGTGTGTGTGTGTGTGTGTGTGTGTGTGTGTGAATGGGCGTCTACCGGAGCCCGTTGGGGTCAAATTACAGGTGGATGGAGGATGGAGCGTTTTGTGTTCTGTGGTGGAAGGCATGAGAAAGGGATTGTTGTGAAAGACTGTATCACGTGCAGTATGTGGTGCCGACCAGAATGCGTGGACAGATTTGATGCAAAACCTCCAGCTTTAAACAGAGACCATGTCAGATGGCCCGACGCATATGCACATACAGAAACACACACACACACACACACACACACACACACACACACACACACACACACACAGACAGAACTTTGAACCTTTTTCAATATCATCACATATCAGCTGGCACAAAGCCTTTACACAGATGGTCCATAGGCACATATACACACATGCCTCCTCTTAGCAATGTGTGTGTGTGTGTATGTGTGTGTTAAAAGACATATAAACATTAAAGATGGTGCAACATATATATCAACCCCTGTACACACAGATACTCAATGTCAGCATATCAACAGACACACCTTTCAGTCTGAGTGTGTGTGTGTGTGTGTGTGTGTTTCTGAGACACGGTGGAGCCCATAAAGAGTCTGTAAAGGGCCCTGAACTCAACTAAAGCCCAGCCGCGTGTTCACTTAAGCAGAATTTATGGCGAGCCCCCTGGACGAGCAGAAGCGCCAGACACGAGCCGCCCTGTCACGCTCCCACATTCTCTCCACAGAGAGAGAGGGAGAGAGAGAGAGAGAGAGAGAGAGATAGAGAGAGGAAGAGAGGGAAAGTGAGAAAAAGAGAGAGACAGAGGCTGTCTCAGCACAAGGCCCTGCTCTATTGATCTGTGTGTAGTGATCTCTCCCCTCTTTCCTCTTTCTCTTTGTCTGTCTGTCTTTCTCTCTGTCTACCTCCTTTTCTTTTCCTTTGCTTTATTCCTCTAGCCCTCTGTCATTCTCCCTCTCTCTCTCTCTCTCTCTCTCTCTCTCTCATTCTCATTCTACCTGCCTGTCACTTTTTTGTCCCTGACTCTCAGCTTCTCTTGTTGTCTCCATCTTTTTTCCTTCTTGAGGAAGCCTCTCTCTCTCTTTTCTATCTCTCACTCGCTCTCTCTCTCTCTCTCACTCTATCCACACTCACTGTCTCCCCTTCCTCTTCTTCTTTCTTGCACTTTCTCCCTCCATCTCTCTCTCTCTCTCTTTCTCTCCCCGCTGTCTCTCCCGCACTCCTCCATATGACAAAGCCGTGGGATGTCAAGAGAGGGGAGGATGGTGGTTGGAAAGCAGTGCAGCCCAAAGAGTCTCTGAGTCTGATCAGAATGTATAATCGGCCCTGCAACGGCCCCTTATCAGGATGGCCTTTTAGAAACGCCATCAGGGTCCAGCCACGGGAGATGCTCAGCAGCCCCCGGGCTGATTGCAGTGGAGGCCAGATAAAAGAAATGAAAATTATGGGGTGAGAAGGGAAAAAATGGACGAAGGAGTGAAGAAAGATGATGATGATGATGATGATGGTGTGTGTGTGTGTATGTGTGTGAGAGAGAGAGGGAGAGAGAGAGAGAGAGAGATTGCATTAAAGTTGACCTAAGCTTGCTTTTGGTGACTCTCTCTGCTTTTCTCTGGCTGTCCCTCTCTCTCTCTCTCTCTCTCTCTCTCTCTCTCTCTGTCTCTCTCTCTCTTTCATATCTGTCTCACATTTCCTTGACACTGATGTGTTTTTCGTGTGACTTGAAACAAAATGACTGTTCAATTTTATCATTCATTTAGCTTGAGGTCATCATTGCAGTCAGACACAGAGCCATTATGTAGTCCCCACCAACACCGATGCCACTGATGCCCTGACCCTGAGAGAGGAGACTGGGAGAAGACGACAGGGAAGATAAATTAAATAACCCACAAAGAAATAAATCAGGAATCATTTCCCAATACTGAGCTACACATGGATGGTGAATTACATTGACAAATTATCTGAAAACACTGTTTGTCCCCCTTTGGTATCCATACCACATACTGCGGAGTCATCAGTCTGCTGCTCCACTCTCAGTGAAGCAATGTGGAGAACGAAACCCCCGTACTATCTGACTTATATATAAAACCTGATCTATTCAGCCCTGCAGACATACTGCCATGACGTCTAATGTATGCTGCTATAAACATCAAACAAAGAGCCCGTTTCCGCACTGATGGTGTCTTTATGGGTGTTAGATCCATCTCCTGTCGGGCATAGTGTCAGTAAAACTACCTGCTGATGACCCATTAACGTGCAGTGCGTCATGCGAAGATCCTAGTCAACGCTATTCACTTAGCATACTAGCTACACTAACACTGATGCAAATCTGCCCTCTGAAAACACCATTATGTTTGTGCTCATTTAGAAAACCATTCAAACCGAAGCAACTGACGTTTCGGCAAAACGATGTGCTTTGCTTCTTTGCGCTGAGTGACAGAGCTAACAGCCGTCTCCATGGAGCTGAATAGCACAGTGCCATAGCAGTCGAGTTGAACGACAAGTTGTGCTCTCAAAGAGACCTGGAGTGCAGTCATTAGAAAGCACATACTCTACAGTCTCACATTTAAAACCATGGCACTCGAGGCCTCTCAGACACTTTTGAGGTAGTTTGACATTCCTTCATAAAATGTTCTAGCAGCGCCCCAAATTTTCTAGCAGCGGCCCTGATTTGACCTATCCTAATACAATATTTGACGAAATTGTGCTGTCAGGCTGATTTATTCTTTCACATGGGGGTTTCTGGATCTCAAAAGTACACAGTGGCCAGTGGGATTGAAAGGGGTGTTTTTTTTCTCTTTGACAATATGAATTCAAAATGATTTTCAGGAAATTGTGAGGGGGAAAAATAGTTTCTGACAAAGACATACTGTACATAAAATAATAATAATAATAATAATCCTGCATAATGTACCTTTTGTCCATCTTTGTCCGCACAGGCCTGTTCAGTAACGCCCGCCTCTTTCCTTTCGTGCGCTCTCCTCTGCCTCCACTTCCAGTCTCTCAGGACAAAAGAGTCTCCAAGCTCCTGCTAGTTAAAATGCCTGCACTAACCGCTAGGTCTTTTCCCTCCTCTTTACTCCTCGGTGGGGTATTGACCTTGCTTAAAAGATTGATCTCGCCTCTGAAGCAGTAAGCCAGCTGTAGCAAGCACAGTAGGCTCCCATTAGAATATGAAAAAAAGCTTTTCTTTATTAAAAGATCCTTTCCTTTTTTTTCCCCCCGACCCTAATTGACAAAATTGAAAATGCAGGCTAACATCAAGGGCTGAGGGAATGATTTGTGTTTTGATGGTGTGAGAGTGATTTTTAAAAAGGGTTTAGTCACCCTCCTCTCATCATGTTTGTGTGCATTTGCATGTGCTATGTGTGTGTGTGTGTGTGTGTGTGTGTGTGTGTGTGTATGTGCATGTACTTTTTTTTTAAATGCTTTTGTGTGTAGATACATTTGGATATGTGAGAGAGTGTGTGTTTGTGTGTGTGTGTGAGAGAGCGAGAGAGAGAGAGAGAGAGAGTGTTTAAAACAGACTACTTCATTATGACCAGCGATGAGCATTCCCAGAAATCTTCAGCCACATTTATAATCTCTCTCTCTCTCTCTCTCTCTCTCTCTCTCTCTCTCTTACCGCTCTCTCGTGTTTTCATGGTGTGATGACTTACTTGTTTGATACTGTTGTTTATGTGTCGTCATAGACTTTAAAACCCAATCTAGGATGTCTAAAGGGAATGCTTCTCTCTTGGCGCTTATACTCTCTCTGGTCCTTGACCATTCTAAAACTCTGGCCGCCATCTTTCTGACGTTAACACCACTTTCAGTCTCCCCAAGCGGTAGCCTGTAATTACAGGCATAAAAATACAATGTGTAAAATGTACGGTAATTACATGGTGCTATTGTCGGTGTCAGAGAGTTTTTAATTGGCTAGGGGCCGCCTTTCTGGTGAAATAATGTAGGTATTTGTATGGTAATGGTATTTAACAGAGGGTTTTATGTGCAATGGTTTCCATTATTAGCAATGCAAATGATTTGACATGTGCCTATTAAATCTGTCAATTTGGGAAGTGTTGGCCATCTTTTAATTGATCATCTGGTGTCTCTGACCGGTGTAGAGGCAGATAGATGGATAGAGTGTTTGTGTATGTGTGTATGTGTGTGTGTGTGTGTGTGTGTGTGAGAGAGAGAGAGAGAGAGAAAGATGTCTGGCTCCATTTCTGTCTGTCTATTTGACGCTCTCATCAATATGACTAATGTACCATTGATTTTCAGAAGGGCCATTTGAAAAAGATCACAACTTTACACTCTGCTCTCGCCGAACAAATTATTCAGAAACATGTGCATTCGAACGCTGACACTTTGATTCGCCAATCGCCCACTCATGCACCATTTAACATTATGGGTCATTAACAGGTACAAATCACCACGGCGACGGGTTGCTACGGTAACTGATGAGTTGTCGCCTCGCTCGACCTCTCTCTGATTCGTCCGGTCTCCTGTCAGCATAACCCCAGTGTAATTTAATGTCCAATCGCTTAATAGGAAACTAATAGAAAACGTGGGCCTTTAAATTAGCCTTGAACTGAATCTGGGCCCCAAAGCCTTGATACAGATTATTTTAGGAAATGCTATTTAATTATGAGCACAAACCTTTGTGGATGGCCCGAAGTTATTCAATTTAGGAATTAATTCAGCACATAAAAAGATCATAAAATCTAAATAGCCTTGTGGCGATGTTTAATACGGGGGTTTTCACACTAGAGGGAAAATAAAATGTGGGGAAAAATGAAATTCACAGCAGTGTTGCACTAAACTACAGGTTAACCTGAATAGGACACACAGACCTCTGATACACCTCATATGTATTCAGAAATCAGCTGGGAGAGAGATAGGGGAGGAGGGAGAGAGAGATGCTAAGTACAGAGATGGGCCATTCTACCGAATTCGTGCAAATTCAGAGGTTGAAACATTTTGAAAAAAGTGTATTTTTTTCCCAAAACTTTTAATTCACATGCATTGTATAACATCTAAGGTAAACATTTCTAATAATTGGACATTTTAATTTAATATTGTCTTTTTATACAGTTTTGGAATGTTTTCCTTCCCCCAAAATTTGTCACTACCGAAACACAATAACAATTAACAAAATAAGATGTTTTATGATAACCTATTAGGAATTTCTTTACATAACACAAAATAAAGGTAATTTATGAGATTAATTGCATTTTAAAAACAATATTTCTTTGTAAAACTCCTAAAGTTGATCATACCGTTTTTGATCATACCAAATTTAAGGATGTATTACTATAAATATATATTTAACCAAACACCACAATGTTATCTTGTCAGATGATTAGATATACTCTTTTTTTAACAAAACATCCCATGTTTCGGTTGTGACAGCACATTTTCGGTAGTGACGGTAGTAATTCGGTAGTGACTATTACATCAGACTGCCAGTATTTTGTGTTGATAAAAATGACAAATAAGTCACAAATGTTGCACATAAAGCAGCTAGCACATATATCATATATATATATATATATATATATATATATATATTTAAAGAAATCTGTTTAATATTTCACTGAACAGCTGATGGATAGTTTGGGTGTTACGGGGAAACTCCCAGAATATTGCATGATCATCAAACTTAATTTTAAAATCATGGATCTATTCATTTTTTCTGTTAGTCTGACATTTCCCAGGTTGACAAATATGATATGCACCCTACATATAGCCAACACAATGACTTACTTTCAATTTCAATCCTGTTGTCATAAAACCTGGCAACCCAAAACTCGTTTTTTAAAAGCTAAATGTCAGCAGGTATGCCATAACCAATCAGAAGAAAAACAATAAGAGTGCCATCTCCCATTCCCTAAAAGGAAGTAGGCCTACTGCATGTACCATGGCACAGTACCACCATACGGATGAGCAAACACATTTCTGCAGAAGGGATCTGCTGAAGGCTTACACTTTTTTTACTCTTTAAATCAACAATTACCCCTACTAGGTACTCACACAAATGTGAAAGTGTGCAAAACAAAATGTGAAAGTATGTATGGAACTATTGTTGGAATGCTTGAAACCAGGCGACACCAGTTTGCCTCGTCCATAGCCAGCCTAAACTCTGACCCACTCGGTCAGACAGCCCAAAATAGTTAAGCAAATCCATAGTTCAGTTTTTTGTTTTTAAATGTAAGACAAGGTTTTTCCCCAAATTTCAACAATGAAAACAAAACGAGGGTGGAGGGGTGGTCCACTGTGTAGGAATCCTGGACCATGACCCAGATCAGGAGTGAGGTTTAGGGGGCTTTAGGAGTGTAACGGTAGGTGTGCAGTATGTTGGTAAACCTCCCTGCAGACGCCTATAGAGTAGTGTTGCAGCCTGGGCTTTTGCTTTGCTATTGCTAGCATCCTCGACTCCTGGTCCGAGGTGCTGCTGTTTGGCGGGTTTGAGTAATGGACGAAAGTGACAGGCTGAGCCACGTGGTTCAACACAACACAGATTACACAGGCAAACCAGCGTCCCCAGGTGTATGGAGTATGTATGTGTCTGTGTACTGTCTACGCTCATGCACTTTGCTTCCTAACACCCCGATACAAGGATACAAGAATACAAGGAAGTTTATTGTCACATGCATATAGTTACTGGAAGTAAGAAATGCAGTGAAATTATGTCTGGTGTCAGCCTATTTGTGCAAAGTGTGGGGTAAAAAGTGCAGTAGAAGAGGGGTTTAGTAGATTAAGTGGCAAGGGCTGCATAAGAAAGGTGAGGAAGGATTGGAATTGGGGGCACCAACAAGGAGCACCCAAGGCAACAGGGGCAAGGAAAAACTCCCCTACCAAGGAAGAAACCTTGGGCAGATCCACGGCTCAAGGGGCTAACCCAACTGCCAGGGGTCTTGGTGTGTGTGTTGGGGGGATGACAGGAGAGATGGGATAGTGTGCTGTGTATGTGGGGAGAGGGCAGTGTGCAATATGTGTGTTGGAGAAGCTTCCTCATGAGACAATGTGCTGTGTATGTAGGGGAGGGGCAGTGTACTGCAAGTATGGTGAAGGGACTTACTATTGCAAGCAGAGTACTGTATGTATGATGTATGTGAGTGATGAAGATGTGTGTGTGGGCAGGAGGGGAGTGTAGCAGTGACTGTGTGTGTGTGTGTGTGTGTAGTGTGTGTGTGGGTAGGTGGGGGCAGTGTGCTGTAAGTATGTAGAGGATGTGTGTTGGAGAAGATCCTGAAGACAATGTGCTGTGTATGTAGGGAGGGGGGGGCTGTGTGCAGCAAGTAGAGGAGGCTTACTGTAGCAAGCAGTGTGCTGTATGTATGTGAGGTGATGACAGTGATGATGTAAGTGTGTGTGTTTTTGTGTGTGTGTTGGGGATGGGGGTGGGGTGGGGGGGGCAGAAAGGCTAGGCAATCAAGGACATGGGTAGATGGAGGAGAAATCAAAAAATAATAAATAAAAAAGTTCTATGGGGATGTGCAAAAGTTGGAGAAAGTCAGATATGTGTGTGTGTGTGTGTGTGTGTGTGTGTGTGTGTGTGTGTGTGTGTGTGTGTGTGTGTGTGTTTTTGACGTGTGATGAAATAAGAAAATAATAAAAGGTCTATAGCATAGGGTGAGGGATGTAAAAGTGCTAAAAAAGTCTTGTAGGTGTGTGTGTGTGTGGGGGGTCATGAGTGCTGAGGAGTGAATGAGTGCAAAGTCAGTATAGTGTGAGTTCAGAGTTGGGAAATGTTTGAGAGTGCTGAAGAGTGAATGTGGGCAAAGTCAGTATAGTGTGAGTTTAGAGTTCGGATGGCCTGGGGATAAAAACTTCTCCTGAGTCTCTCAGTTCTGGCTTTGTGACTACATAGGCGTCTTCTTGATTTCAGCGGTAGGAATAATCCATTGTTAGGATGAGAAGAGTCCTTCAGAATCTTTTGGGCTCTTAGGAGTACTCTTCTGGAATAGATATCTTGTAGAGCAGGGAGTTGAGTTCTTATAGTATACGTTCAGCTGAGCCACTACTCTCTGCAGAGTACTACAATCTCTAACTGTGGAGTTCCCATACCAGGTGATGATGCTACCAGTTAGAACACTCTCAACCGCTGAAGTGTAGAAGGCCTTCATGATGGATGTAGAAACTTTGAATTTCCTTAGCTGGCGGAAGGAAGTAGAGTCGTTGTCTGGACTTCTTCAGAACATATTGAGTGTTAACAGTCCATGTTAGGTCTTCAGTAATGTGGACACCAAGGTATTTAAAACTTGTGACTCTCTCTCTACAGGTTGCCCGCTGATCATTAGTGGGGTGTAACTGTAGTTCTGCTGCTGCCTTCTGTAATCCACTACCATTTCCTTGGTTTTATTGATATTCAGTGTCAAGCTGTTAGATTACATTTTAACATTCCAATGAATGTTAAAAATGCTAAGGACATTCATCCAAGCACACCAGCACAGACTTTGAATTGCGTTGCTAGGGACTTGTTGCTTAGGTCAGTGGTTCTTAAACGTTTTGACTGGCGACCCCCAAAAAACATTGGCCAAGCCTCGAGACCCCCTTCTCTCCAGCCAATGAAAGTTGGTTTCATTTTGGAAAATGTTGCAAGACTGGCATTGGAGGCAGAGGCAGAAACGGTATGCTATGTCAATATCAAAACCAAGCCTTTGATAATCTGATTTATTGTTTTCCAAAGAATAACTAGCACTCATCCAATGTATAACTGGCAGTTCTGTGGCAAGAAAAGGCTGCATCACTGGTAAGCTTATGCACAGAATCTTTGAAGTTATCGTTGCAAGAGGCGCAAATAGAGATTTGAGTTTGCGTAAACAAAGCATCCACATTCAGAGGAACATTATGGAAACACTGTGAATTGTAACCCTACATCTAGCCCTCCTCAAAATTGAAAAGATGGCGATTTAACACTTGTTTGTTAACCAATGCAGATTTTTTGGGAAAACTGAAAAATCACCATGTTGATTTTATTGAGCTCAATAGAGACTGTAGCAATCCACAACTATTATGGGAAGCATGCAAATGTGCTATACGAGGTTTTTGCATATCTTTTTCATCTTTCCAGAAGAAAACAAGAAATAAAAGATTCTCTGAACTTGAACAAAAGGTGGGGATACTTGAGAGACAACAGAGTGAACAATTTTCAGAAGAAAGGGCAAACTCTCTCTTCATTCTAAAAACAGAATATAATGCGCTATCTCTTCAAAGATCAGAATTAATTTTGCATAAAACTAAATTGAAATATTATGTTCATGGGGATAGGCCTAGCCGACTTCTTGCCTGGAGGCTAAAACAAAATGAAGCAAGAGCGTCAATAAATGCCATCAAAGACAAAGAGGGCAAGATAATTACTAATCCTGTGGGGGTGAATAATATTTTTCGTTCTTTTTATGAAGACCTTTATGCTTCAGATACTAATTTTAATCACCAGAAATGCACAAACTTTCTCAATAGGTTGTCATTACCCAGGCTTGACCCCTCTGACTCTGATTTCCTTGAAGCACCTGTAACATTAGAGGAACTTAAGAAGGCAGCTGAATCACTTAATAAAGATAAATCTCCTGGCTATGATGGGATACCTCCCGAATTATATGTTGCGCTTTGGGATAATGTGGGACAGCTTGCTTTAGACTCTATCAATTTTGCAATAAAGAACAACTCATTTCATAGGGATCAAAAAACTGCTCTAATTACCCTTCTCTTGAAAAGTGGTAAAGATCCACTCGACTGTTCAAGTTATCGCCCTATCTCTCTGATTTGTGGAGATTTAAAAATGTATGCAAAAGTATTAGCCAACAGGGTTGACACTGTGATGGATAAATTAATACACTTTGACCAAACTGGTTTTATGAAAAGAAGGCTGGCTGCAGACAATTTACGTCGACTTCTTCACATTATCGATATCACACAAACCCTTCCAGATGATTGTGCAGCTCTCATTGGATCTTGGTCAAGGCTTTGACAGAATTTCCTGGCCTTTTTGTGGGAAGTTCTTAAGCAATTTGGATTTGGCCCTAAGTTTATTTCTATGGTTCAGACCCTTTATGAGACTCCCCTGGCTTCTGTCATAACAGGTAATCATCAGTCCTCAGCCTTCACATTACAGAGAGGGACAAGACAGGGCTGTCCTCTCTCTCCACTCTTATTCGCACTGTCTGTGGAGCCATTGGCACAGGCAGTTAGAGAACATGACCATATTCACCCCATCACTATACATGGTTCTAAACATGTCATTTCTCTCTATGCCGATGATATTCTACTTTTTCTGTCTAATATAAGAAGTTCAATCCCCCATGTGCTTTCATTATTTGAAGAATTCAAAGATATAGCGGGTTATAAGATAAACTGGTCAAAATCGGTTTTACTCCCTCTTAACTCTCAGGCAAAAACAATCCCACTTCCTCCTGGTATCCCTTCAAATTCTACCATGCGCTATCTTGGTGTGGATATATACACATCTGTATCTAAAACTGTAAATGAAAATTATGCAAAAGTGTTCCAGAAGGTCAAAAGTGACATACAACGATGGAGTGTCCTGCCTGAGTCTTTACAGGGAAGGAACTCCATTATCAAGATGAATATACTACCCCGATTAAATTTTTTATCTTTTATGTTACCTGCCCCCCCTCCTACAAAACGTATTGATCAAGTCCAATCTATGACCTCCAGATTTTTGTGGAATGGCAAAAGGGCAAGAATCAAATCGACCAACTTACAGCGTCCCAAACTGGATGGAGGCCTATCCCTTCCAAACTTCAAATTTTATCACTGGGCCTTTCAACTACAAGCATTGCGTACATGGACTACTGTGAACTCTGCAGTACCTTGGAGGATTATTGAGGAAGCTATAGCGGCACCTCATAGGTTGCAGGACCTTTTGTATATTAAACAGAAACATAAGAGCCGTGCTAAGCTAGGTAGTATAATGTCATACTCCCTTTTGGTATGGTATAAAGTGTAGAAATGTCTTGGCAACATGCCCTTGTTTCATAAACTGTCCCCCCTCTGGAATAACCCTCTTATCTTAACAGCGAATAAACCATTTACATTTCCCCTGTGGGCAACGAAAGGTATCCACACTTTTGAAAACATATATGGTGACAATGGTCTTCATTCTTTTCAAGAACTGAGGCAAAAATTTGACATTCCAGCTTCTACATTTTTTCTTTATTTAAGATTAAGGTCTTCTTTGTTGGCATGTGGCTTGAAGTGCAATGTGCAAATACAGACTCATCCACTGTCAGAGTCTTCCAATGGGTCCGAGGATGGGTCTCAAGAGTGTACAAAGAACTCACACGTTCTCAATGTAACCTACTAACCATCACAAGCATCTGGGACAGGGAACTTAAAGACTCTGAGCCAAACTGGAAAAGGATATGGACGAATATTAACAACACCTCCAGGAACTGGAGCCACCAATTTATCAATCTTAAACTAATCCATAGGTGTTATGCCACTCTTTATAGATTATATAGAATGGGTTTGCTTTCTAGCCCTGAGCGTACTTTATGTTTGAACACCATTGTGGGGACAGTAATACACATGTTTTGGGAATGTGACAAAGTTACAGCATTATGGGCTCATGTGTGTAAAGTTATGAGTAAGATACTCTTGTTTACAATAAACCCAGATCCATGTTTATGTTTGTTAAATGATGACACAGTCTTGCATTTTAAAATAATTTACAGGAGGATCCTTTTTTGTGCATTTACAGCAGCTAAAAAAACAATTTTGAGTTACTGGCATGATAAGAACTTGAATTTAGTCAGCAACTGGATGATAAATGTCAGATACATGGCTAACTTGGAACTCTCCACAGCTCGAGCCCATCGGGCAAAGCCAGAAACTGTGGATGCTTGGGAACATTTTGTGTGTGAACTTCTTAGAGACTCTTGAGTTATATCTGTACCCCTCCTTGAACAATTTTCTTTGGTTACTGCCCGACTGGATGACCCCCCTCCCTTTGGCCACTATTCCCTGACTTCATGTTATGAGGATGACGGTTTTGTTTGTTTGTTTGTTTTTTGTTTTGTCTTTGTGTTTACTAAAAACCTAGTAAAAAGTTAATCACAAAAAAAAGTAACCCTACATCTAGGACTACTGAATATCCCAGTTTTTAAAAATGTTTTTGCGACCCCTCCCAAATTTTTGTCAACCCCCCTGGGGGTCCTGACCCCCAGTTCAAGAAACACTGGCTTAGGTCTTACCAGGCTGTTAGACTCCTGACAGTGCACCCTCAAAATAACCGAAATAATGCCAATTTAACTTCAGATCACATTCCTTGGTGTGGTGTTATAATTTTCTGTGGCGTCAAAATAGCAATTTCTGATCATATGCCTGACCACACCTGTTTTTTTCATCGATACTCCCATGGGTGTGCAAGGTCTGGCGGAATAATGATAAAATGCACTAACCTAAAACTAGAAAAACAATTGTGTCGCGACTGGTTCCTCAATGCACTGAGTGTAAGATAGGGCCTTCAGTCTTCCTAAATAATACTTCTGCAAAAATATCCAGTTGAACAATGATTTCTTTCACTTTCCTTTCTTAAATATTCTTGGTACTTCACTAAGTCATCCCTCAATATTTGTCTATATTTTATCAGTCTTTCTGCTCCATGTTTTCTTTTATGAATGAAAGACATGTTGGCAATTTGTTTCTATATTCATGGGTGTCATCAGGTCTCTTTCCACAGGTGTATACAATCAAGAACCTAGATTATGAATGCAGACTGCATGGTGCTTGACTAATACACCTGTGGAAAGGAACCTGATGAAACCCATGAATAGCACTAGCTTAATCATTGAAACAAAAATTTTATTTTAGGTTGTAGGCCTAGTCTTAAATATCCTAAAATGCATTTTATTTATATAAATGTGCAATTGGAAATATCACTGATTTACCAAAATATAGGACCTAACGTTCCATTTAGTCACTACCGAAACAATCTCGTCACAAACGAAACTTCAATACATGTTTCGGTTGTGACTGTTTCGGTAGTGACGAAAAAATATATTTTTGAGCCTATCTCAAAGATGCTAGTCAGCACATGGTTAGATAGCAAAGTTCTTTAACATTTATACATAAATAAAAACTAGATTTTCAAAAAAAACAACCAAAACAACTTGATTAATTTAAATATGTGTTCGGTAGTGACGTTCTTAAATGTTCCAGCCTGATTTTGAGACTTTTGAATGCATTTACTCAAAAATGATTGGACTGATCTACTCACCATGTGGCCATGAGAGAGAGAGGGATGCAAACACACTTCCTGGTCCAAAATGGAGGGGTGTGGCTAAAATCATTACCATCCTATGGGTTAAACCTTACAGTGTTTCAGTTGTGACATAAAAATGCGGGACAACATTTTTTACATAATAATTTATGATTTTTGAAAAAATTATGCAATAAATATATTTGTTCGATTACTTTTATCATAGGTATTCAAAAGATCTTTATAAAAACATCAGTGGAAAAAATTACAAAAATTATTTTATATTTTTTTTCATAAGGTGAAATTTAGTCCTTAGGGTTTGGGACAGCCACCTCTCAATTGAAAGTACCCTAAACATGATGATTTTATATATATTAAGCTTGATGGTACTTCAAATATTGTTTTAGTTCTTAATATATATAATAAAAAGATCTTCATAAATATGTAACATTTTTCTGTATAAATGGTTTTTAAATTACTTTTTAGGGTCTGGGACAGCAATTTGCATGAATTCGGTAGAATCGCCCAGATACAAATCAGACATCTGACTCAATAGCAAACATCCAGGGACGGATTAAACAAATATGGGCCCCTGTGCACAATATCAAAAAAGGCCCCCCCTCCCCCTGACCGCGACGCGCGCGTTTGCGCATGCGGGTGCAAGTGGCGTGCGCGGGCAGCCAGCGCTTCTCTCTTTGCTGTCGCTGTGCAGGCTGGTGCACAATTTCCCACAATGAAAATGTAGTACATTATGTCATATATTATAACTCAGGCCCACACAGAAATGAATTCCAGCAGCTGTTTTTATTATTAGGCTGTAATCTCTCTTTGCTGTCCAAACAGTCTACAGGAACATTTTTCACTTAACGGACCGTTGACAACAGTTGTCAAATTTCTGACGGACCGGTAGCAGGGACGTTGATAGTATTTTGTGAGAGGTGGTGCTGATCATATTACAGGGGGTTCGGGGGTGTCTCCCCCCGGAAAATTTCGAAATTCTGGCTGTTAAATATACCCTTTTAACGCAGTTTGGAAGGGGCATACAAACTTTAACAGAGCAAGCAGGGCCCGTTTTCTGTCTGACTCAGGTGACGTGAACATTGGCTACCTGCATGATAAGGTTTTCACTTCACTGCTGCTTGACACTACCTTGCATGGAGACATATTTCACGTTAACAGTGGAGATGTTAGCAAAACTATAGCGTTTGGTAAATGGAGATGCAGATCATCTCCCTAATTAATTTCTTTGCGCAACAGCCCACATTATCGCTCACTCCAGCGAGACGAAAGTGAAATAAGTGTAGGCCTATCTGTCATCGGCATCGCCATAGGCTATTTGCTACGATATAAGCTACTGTTAGGCCTACAACAAGTCGCGATTTATTAGGCTATCCAATCGCTATGCTGTTTTCATGAACATTGCAGGAATCCACTTCATTCACCTACCCACGAGTGGGTCAGTTTCACTTTCGCAAACACGCATACACATTGAATGAGCACTCATAGCCTACCACTTCCACCTAATGTTATGCCTCTATATTTAATTTTTTTATTAAGTATTTATTGATCAGGAAAACATTTAGTTTATTTTTCTTTCGGTCCGTGGTTCCATAACACCATTCAGTTGTGCCGCAAATTAACAGACAGAAGCACCGGGCATAATCTAGCCTAAATTCTTGGCAATTTTTTTTTTAAATCCGAGGGCCCCCATTGGCTGAGGGCCCCTGTGCACGTGCACACTTGGCACAAGCCATGATCCGTCCCTGCAAACATCCAAATATCAAAGATAGCACAGAAATTATATTATTATTATTATTATTATTATTATTATTATTATTATTATTATTAACCTTTTTTCTGAGAAGAGTGTTGAGAGCCATCATTGTGGTGCATAAATGATTTCACTTTAGGGTTTGTCAGATGAGGGTTTGGTAGCAGCAAACACATGTTCTGTCCTTGTGCTAATAGCCCATAGAGTTTAATTTTGACTCGACACTCTTACTGTATCTCAACCCAAAAGAAAGTACGAGAGCTAAGTGGGATCATGTCCTCTGTGTAAATGCACGCGTGCTCTGGATTCTACAGAGCGCACGACTCCTCTTCTTCTTTTCTCTTCTATTTTCCTTGGGCAAACACAAATATAGATGGACAGACTTTGATAGGTTATGGGCGGCTGTCAAAAGGGAAGAACTGTGCCTGACCTTCAGTCTTCAGCCTGAGATTGTGTACAACCCTAACAACTCGACCAGAGTTAAAATGACAAAAACATTTAAAGATGACTTGCATTCCTTAATTGAAAAAAAAAAACAGTTTTCTGTAGATACTAACAAATTTTCTTGTGAAGCAGCTTTCAAACACCTTAGTCTGTAAAATTGAATCCAAAAGTGTTGAGGTGACTTTATCCATTGTGCTGCCATTGTTTGTAATACAATGCCATTGTTTTTTTTTCAATTGCTAACACACTATAATGACAGGCATAGCACAATTATTTAAACTGACACACAGAGAGCAAAACTTCTCAAGTCTCCAAAAGTCTAAACACATTTTCTGCATTACGCACATTTTGCAATTCAAAATGCCAAGTTTTAAATGCACTGAACACAGATCTCTGCATAGGACACAACAATCTGACATAAAGTCACGTTTGCCATTTTAAAACATTCCCATTCAAAATGACACTACATGAGCTAATTGGCCAATATATGTGCATATGTTGCACTGACTTGTTTGGTGAAAAATACAAAAATAAATGTTTCAACAGCATGTGTGTGTATCTGCAGATATGTCTCTGCATGTGAACAAACTGAAGAATTTTCTACAATTTGAACTATTTTAGTATTATGGTAAAGCATACTAAAGATGAGAGTGCTTTCCATTGTGCCCAACAGTGTGTAGTTGGTTAGACAAAAATCTGGTAATATAAATTAAGTGTGTGCCATGTGGTGCAAGTGGTGTAGTTTTGGTTGCAGTGCTTCATTTTGCAGGATATATGAACTATTTTGCAGTTTGTGTGGGGTTTTGTGAATTGTGTGAATTTGGATAAAACCAGTTTGCAAAATTGTGTTTTAGAAATTGGTGAAAACTGTAGTAGTATTACCTGTCTCAGTCTCAACCTTCCTACCGTTGTTGAAGTAAAATACTTTGAAAGCCAGGCTGTGATGTTGACAGCATTTGTGTGGCACCGGTTGCTATTTGGGGCAAGAGAGACATTTTTGAAAGCTTTTTTCAGTGATTTTTCTCTGTGGGAAGCTTGCCATAACAGCGCCTTCAAATGCTGTGTACGGAAATACAAGAGGTACAAATCGCAGGAACAACACAAACGCTAGTACTTACTACCACACACAAACACACACACACACACACACACACTGAAAGCCTACAGTTTTGTTGCCATCACTTATCACTGTTCAGTGGAACTAGTCACCATTTTAAATTCAAACTGCTTTGATCCAGACCCGCTGGCTTGTGTAGCATTTTTGCATCACCATACTGTTGTATTATCATACTGTTTTTTTTTTTTTGGTACAATATCTAAGAATGGATTTTAGCACAGCCTGGATGCTCACAAAGCCAAGACTCTTTCCTTTTGCAAGCAGATTCCCTCCTGAGGAAGCCTGGGTTCCTAAAAAGGCACTGGAGAGACAGAGCCTTGAAGGGCCCCTGCTGATCTCTGTTAGCCATTAGCGATGGAGGCGCTAGGAGAGGAATTAGCTCTGTTTATGCTGGGAGAGCCAGGAGAGATGAAGGATGGTGATGGAGGCTCAGGGGATGAGCGCTAGAGCTGGCCCCTAAAGTTAGCCTTCTGGTAGCAGCTATGAGACCTGACTCATGCGGTGAGGGATGTAGTGGCATCGCACACCACCACCACCACTTGCAGTGCAACTGCCAGTGCCAAAATGGCCAGAGGTTCATGCACTTTTTCTAGATTATGTATAAGTGCACACACACACACACACACACTCATTTCACACAAGTACAGACAGTCATTTTTGGTCTCTCTCCCTCTTTCACTCACACATACACACACACACACACACACACACTGGTTCATAAAGAGTCATAAAGTGTACCCAATGTGTTTTTGTCAGTACACATACATACACACACACACTCAGACATGCACACTTCAATTACACTACCCACAGCCATGCAGGAGGGCAAGACTCTGAAGGCTCAGAAGGGGTGTCTGCTCTTTAAATCCTTCATACTGAGAGAGACTTGAGGACAAAGTGTGTATGTGTGTGTGTGGGGGAGTGTGTGTATGAAATGTTTCTCTCCCTTTCCTTTCCAAATATCCTCTTCTGCTCTGACATTCCCTCTTTGTATCCTCTCTTTCACTTTCTCTCTCTCTCTCTCTCTCTCTCCTCCCTCACTCCCTTTCTTTCTTTCTTTCTTTGCACATCCCCCTGCCGTTCAGTGTCAGTGCCATGTCAGTGCCTGCCTTTGTGTGTGTATGTGTGTGTGTGTGTGTGTGTGTGTGTGTGTGTGTGTGTGTTGTTTGTGTGTGTGTGAGCCTGTGTGAAATTGTACACAATGCGTGAGCGTTCGTGTGGTGGGTGGGTGTGTGTGTGTGTGTGATTGTGTGTGTGTGTGTACTGTACGTCTGTGTGCACTGTACGTCTGTGTGCATGTGTGTTCCAGCCTCCCTGCAGTGCAATCCAGGCCCGGCAGAGATGGCTGCACCTTGAGAACCTGGCCCGCTGCCAGCCTCAAACTTTCACCCAGGCATCCATCTGAGACGGAGGGGGGGTGGGTGGCTGCCAGGCACCTGCACCGACGCCGAGGCACCAAGCCCCCCATGGGCCCTCTACTCGAGTGGGAGGCCTGAGGAGGCCTGTGGGACATCTGGCACCACAAAGGTATCTCTCTCCACAGAGACACTGCTGCAACTTTAGCCCCACAGAGAGGGTATTTACAGCTAAGAACCACACAGAGTAGCCACTCGCACAGTTTCTGCACACAAAAAACACTGTTAAGGTGAAAGTCGTTCTTGAGAAAAGCACCTTCAGGTTGCCATGAAAAATACCCATGATATGATCATTTGCCACGGTTTCCACGGTTATTCACATATGTGGTGAAAATATACAAAAAGCACTTCATCAAGGGCACATGATGGGAGTACATTATCATAGGACAGGGGGCAGGGACAGCACCCTGGCATGCAAGTGAATAGTTATGCTAATGAAACCTGATTCCCTATCCGCCCCTCTCCTATTAAAAATCAATGGATGTCTACGATTACCATATTGGCCCTTTATCTGCTAAATACCATTAGCTTCTGCTGATGATAGAAATTACACAGATGACAAGCGGGAATCATGAGATCTGCACACATCAGCAGATGGGGTGTACCCATGTGTGTGTGTGTGTGTGTGTGTGTGTGTGTGTGTGTGTGTGTGTGTGTGTGTGTGTGTGTGTGTGTGTGTGTGTGTGTGTGTCATTGGGGGAATTGGGATAGGTGGGTGAGTGAGTGTTTTAATTTTGATCAGGCTCAGTCCAAATGGCCTTGTGCCAGATATTCAGTATTCAGATAGTAATGGTTGGGTATGCACCTGGCTGTGGACACACACACACACACACACACACACACACACACACACACACACACACACACACCTGCATACATACACACACAAACACACCCACATATCTAACCTCCATCATAAAGTCAAATGCTTTACTGGCAAAAAAGCACACAAGTGTTGCCAAAGTAATGTCAGCAAAAGTATAAAAGTGATACGAAGAGATGGAGGGAAAAGTTATTATACACGCTGTTATTGTGTGTGTGTGTGTGTGTGTGTGTGTGTGCGTGCGTGCGTGTGCTTTAACCACACACTTGCCTGGCTCAGGGAACGGTAACAAGAAAGGGATAGCAATAATATTAAAAGAGAAATAAAAGAGAAACATCAGAGAGACATTAAAGAGAAATAAACAAACAAACAATGGTTAAGTAAAGTCAGTATTAGTGCTGGATTTGGAAAATAAAAGTGTGGTGTAATGAATAAGCAAAGCTAAATCCAAAGAAGGTGCGGTAGAGAAAGAGCAGCGGAAGTGGACGCCTTGGCACGTCTAGAGTACTTTTTACAGGAAGTGATGTAATGCAACTCGGAACACCTGAGCGCAGCTCACCTGTAGGAGACAGTGTGTGTATGTATGTATGTATGTATGTATGTATGTATTTTTATGATGCTTTTTTCCCAAAGTGACTCACAGACACCAATAGCAAGGCCAGTCTCCCTTGAGCAACTCAGGGAATCAAACACACAGTGTAATAAAGCAAAGAGAGGGAGTGTAAATGAATCAAGTCTTTGAGAACTACTGTAATGTTAACGTTAATGTTAAAGATGACTATCGAAAGTTAACTTGAAAAACATGTGCTTTTAACCAAAGCGACGCAAATTGGCAACGGCGGGCTCGGGAATCAGGTTGACAGACGGTGACATCACTCGATCACGCCCGTGTGTGTGTTGTATTCTCCCAATGATATATACATGTCTGATTTGAAAGACCTGCCTTCCTATCTCATTATATTGTACACTGTATGTTAGAAATCTGTTGAACAATGAGGGCAGACTCTGCTTACTGGAGACATTGGCCATTTCTCATTCTGACCCCTTCCCCTAAGACCCCATTCAGACTAAAGGCAAAAGTGGCCCAAATCTTTGGGGAGTCAAGTGACCAGATCAGACTTCTTCAGAAGTGAACACTCAAATGTTGCCCAGATCTGTAAAATAAATGATGTACTTATTTCTGGAATTGACGTCACTTCCCATATAGCAAGGAGCCGGCGGACCACTGTCGGCCCACTGGGGGCAGATCTGGCGGTCCGCTGGCATTTTGCTCATCGGTTCTCTGGCGGTCCGCTGGCGGGTTGCAGACAAATTGCCAAATATTTTGCCACTATTAGTCTAAAATCTTTTTCATTTGTTCAGTTATACTTTTCTTAATATTCACGACAAGTTAAATTTAAAGAGATGGTGGTCCAACGGCAGACCACAAGTGGCACCCCACCGGCGGCATACCACCAGCGGTCCGCTATCTGCCAATCTGATTTTGCTATCTGGGTTCCTGGACTCGTCTGACGGCTTTTAAATGACCCCTACTGGATAAAAGGCAAGAATGTAGGCTACATTAAGCCAAGGAACAAAGTGTTTGTCCGTGTGGGTTGTAAGATTCTACAGCCGTCAACATTGCTTTAAAAAATGAGCTTTAAAAATAAAGGAGATTTCTCAGGTTACTCACCCAAAATACGTGAAAATTTCAACATGCATCTTTCTGTTGATGTCCCACTGCTAGCAGCAAGAATTCAGACCCGGCCTATAAGCTAACTGACAAACAAACTTCTGCACTTTCTAAACAAGGTGTAAAGCTAGGTCTTACATGACTTTGCTTACAGATTGACTTCAAAACGTTTTCTCACTCAGGTCGCCTTTAAGCAAGCAAAAGGATGCTTCAAAAACATCTGTTTCACTGAGGGTAGCAACAGGACAGTAGCCTACAGAAACTGACAGGCCCGATGGCAGGGCTAATGAGTATTAGCCTAGCCTATGGGATATTTTAAGGGAAAATATTAAAATGGGATGACGGGACGGGACGGGACGGGACAAGGGGGGGTTAGTCACATGCTTCTACAAAACTAGTGCCCAAGAACGGCAGTGTGATTAACATGAGCTTTGCTAACAAAGAAGGAGATGGAGCCACAAGCAGCCAAACTTGATTAAACATACAGTTGAATTTAAGTTCTATTAAAGGGGGATCCAAATTCTTTGAAATATTTTAACAAATAAAAAAAAGGCAATATTTACTTTACCTGGTAACTAGTTACTTTTATAATGCTGTAACTCCGTTAACGAGAGAAGTAACTAGTAACTATAACTAATTACTTTCTTTGAAGGCCCCCTATGCAACATTTTCAACTTAAAGGTAATCTAATCGATGCCACACGTTTTTAAGGCTAAAACATTTTATTCCATTGCTATCACCTAAACAACCGCTAGCTGTCAGTGTCCTGAATACACTGTAAAAAAACGTGATCTCTTTGGACAGCCAGGCTCCAAAAACAGCAACAAAAACAACCATGGCAAACCTAGCCCATAAAAACATAACAAACTGTTCCAGCAAATCACAGATGAGATGCGCGTTTAGGAGAGTTTCAATTGCACGGCAGCAGCACGGGATGGAGGGGAGGAAGTAGCGAGCTAGCTCTCTGTTTTGTTTGAAAGTCAACAGAAGTGACGTTACCCGGCATCGCTTAGAGCACCTTTAATAAAACAGTTAAATGACCTGTGATATGTGATATGACCTGTTGTGGCGAGAATGGCGGCTTTCCCTGCACCACCAACCTTCTCCTAGCAAAAAACAGCCTTGAAAGATCTGCTATAGCATCCTGGCAGTGTCTGAATCAGGAAGTCCCGTGAAAAGCGAGAATGAGTGAGAAACATGAAATGCTTAAAATTCTCTGGACATCCACATGCCCCCTTCAAGCACCGATTAGCCATGCTGACTAGCTATAAGATGGCTTCATTTTTTAGACATCATGGCAGAGTCAGATGCACCCCAAAGCTGTAGGGGGAGCTCTGTAGAGAAAAATGCAAGGTAACACTTTACTTGACAGTATCGACATAAGAGTGACATGACACTGTCATGACACATGAACTCTAACCCTAATCCTAACCTCTAACCCTAACTCTAATCCTAACCCTAAACCTAAACCTAAACCTAACCCTAATCCTAACCCTAACCCTAACCTTATTCCTAATCCTGGTAGCCTAATTAATTCATGATTTATGCATTACTTCATTCCTTTATAGCTTATGAATCATTAGGAATTTAGATGAGTTCATAGTCTCTCATTAATGACCTCATGCATGAACAACACATCAACTAAAGCATTAGGTACGGTGGGTCCATCATTATGATTTATGATTTCTTAAGCATGATCATCATGATTACATGTATGTCAGGTTAATTACTCATGAGTTCATCATGTTTGTGGCCCCTCAATTAAAGTGTGAACAATGGCATGTGTTTAGAGAACTGCACAAGTTGTGTTCAAATCAGAATTTGAGTAGTGATGACCACAATTTTGGCAGAAAAAGAAATCATCATGATCATTCTTAATAAACCATAAATCATAATGATGTGCTCACAATACTTAAAGCTTTAGTTGATGTGTTCATGTATGAGGTAATGAATGACAGACTATGAACTCATGTAAATTCCTGATGATTCATGAGATATTAAGGAATGAAGTAATACATAAATCATGAATTCATTCATCCATGAATTCATGATAATTCATGTAACCTTACCATAAAGTGTTACCCAAAACCCTATGACAAAAACTGAATGTCACTTAATAACAGAAGCGTTATGTCATAAATGTTTATGACTTGTTTATGACACATTCATGACAGTGTCATGTTACTCTTATGTTGATACTGTCAAGTAAAGTGTAACCAAATGCGACAACAAAAAAAAATATATGAAAGGTGAAAATAAGATTTTATTAATGTTAATTATCATTCACTTTTATCTAAAGCAACGTACAACATAGACCAACAATAAAACATTACATTACCATTGAAAGTAACCGTTTACAGTGAAATTAAATGCATTTTAAATAAAAAAAAAATGAATAATGCTAAAAATAATCATGACAATAATTGTCAGTGTGTGTGTGTCTGTCTGTGTGGGATCTTGTGTGGTGCATGTGTGAGACAAAAAGAGAGAGACGGGGTGGGTAGACAGCAAATCTCTCTCTCTTGTGTACTTTTCTTGTTGGAGTAGATTTGGTCTGGTTTATGTAGAATAGGTGGCGTGTGTCTGTATGTGTGTCAAAATGTAAATATTGAGATATAAAACAGCTGTCCATGAATGTGCATATATACAATTAGATTTTACAAGAAGATTTTAGAAGATGCACCAAGGGAGAGGTTGTCACTGTATAGTAATGCCACATGTATCTCAGTGGCACTTGGAGAATGAGCCTCCCAATCACTTTGTAATACATTGCATTTACTGTACAGCCGCAGCCTTAGATCC
>NC_063209.1:9990371-10007871 GCF_017589495.1 Alosa alosa | reverse complement strand
ATGGAACACATGAAGCTAAGTTTAATTCAGGGCTTAAAGCTCATTTTTTTAAAATGGGGGGAATTCTTCCCTTCAGTGCTTCACATAGGGGGACTAATTCAGTTGGGGAGGGGGGGGGATACATTTTACAAACTGAAATCGCATTTTCCTTATAGGCCTACATGCGTCAATGAGAGAACACTTACATGATTTTGGTTTCGATTTTCTAATTGGATTAAGTCTTTGTGACAACACGTCATGATACATTTGATAATGTTTGATTGTTGTTTTGGTGAATGTGATGAAGCATCTTTTATGTAATTAATGCACACTCTAGAAAGTGAAAGTAGCCTAACCTAGGCCTATATGCGCTCTGTGTCTGAGCTGTCTGTGCACGTCCGCAATTGATTACGTTCCTCAAATGGAGAACACATTAATCTCATGGTATTGTTTGCCCTAAAATGCATGAAACATGCAAATTCAAAATCCCGCCGGTAGCCACGTTACATCTCCGTTTCATATTTGCCTAGGCTACTAGCCTACAATAAATTAATTGAACGAACTCAACTGACAACAGGTAAATCCATTGATTCGGTCATTGAGACTCTATGAATACAGTACAACAAACTTTTGTATTCCGGGGTACAGTAGCCTAATTGCCTAATGTCTTGACAATAGTTTTTTCTTACCGCTTGCTCTTTAAACTGACTGCGCCGCTCTGAACTTTCCTGCCAGGTTTATGACGTAAACCGCTACATCTCGGCTGTGGCATTGTCTAAACTCATCGTGTGGGAAATCAAATTATCTGTCAATATTTGAAAATAAGGGATATCCTATTTGCTCAGTAGCCTACATTTTGTAACATTTATAGAGAAACCAAGGGGAAGTTAAATTAGAATCGTTGGAAATTGAAAACATACTGTCAGGGTTACGAAACCCTGGCAGAAATGGAGGGAAAACAAACAAGACAGGAAGCACAGACCAAATAAGGAGATGGGGCGGAGACAAAGACAGGTGACAGGCAGGGAACACAAAGCACATGGGGAACAGGCAAAAACAAACACAGGACAATACACAAAATGGCCACCAGGGTGGCACAAACCCAACAGTGTGGGCCAGATCCTGACACATACAAAAAAATGAAGTTGCATTGCATGTTGTAACATCTACTGTCATTCGGTCAATCAACAGCAGATCAAAGCGATTTGCTCAATTTCTTTATATCAATATTATGCAATCTTGATAGAATAACTATAGTCATCATTATTGATGGCTACAGTTACAATTTGTTTTTACAAAATCAGTTTTCAAGCTGTGATTCAAATATGGTTTCTTTTTGAACCGAAGACATGTTCTATTAATAGGGCTGTTATTAAAATACATAACTACTGTATCCATTGCAATCCTTTCAAATGCTTCAGTAACATAATTGTAAATTATTATTAATATTCATAAACCATCATTTACTGATGCCTATTCACAGAAGTATAATGGTTCCTAAATGAGCTTCATCCTGCGTGCAGTTCTGAAAAGCCTGCTGTCTCTCTGCACTCTTAGCTCACTCCTCAGATCAGTGAAAGCGGCTCAGATTGAGAGGCGCTGGCTGCTGACCACTCTCAGCTTGACTGCGGCCGTGACGCCTCTGGTCCGTCTCATCTCAGCCTCTTCAGCCTCGCCGCTGGACAGATAATTGGATGTGTGGACTGGAAAGTGTTTTGGTAAAAGGCACCCAGCCTGGTTAAGAAACTACATTAAGCCACATTACAGGCGATTAAGGGCAAAATAAGGGCCGGGGTTGCCATGGAGATTTGGATCAGCGTTATTAATTTGTGATGAGCGATCGGAGTCGGAGATTTGCCCAGAAGGATTAGCCGAATCTTGCATCGCGCCCCGGTCGCCTTTGCGCCCCCCTTCCCCTACCCCGTCTCTTTCTGTGCTTTTAGAAGTGGGCAGCACTAAGTCCAGCTCTGACTGTCTGACACATACGTTGGGGAGCCAGCACTCCATGCTTCAAAGGTTCACTTTGAATGGAAATATCCGTATAGATTGTGTGAAGTCTGCCCTCCATTGATGTGCTGTGATATTATGACCTGGCACATTTTTACATGTGCTTTGCTTTGCTCACACACACACACACACACACATTCACACACACACACACACACACACACAAATATAAAAGTCAATTTACATTTTATATTTCTCAGTGCAAATTATACATGCACACAAGAAAAAAGCTATCTCTCTCAAACATGCACACACACACACACACACACTCTTTCCCAATCCTTCTCGAACTTTTATTTAATGTGTGTCAGATGTGGCAGCAATTCCCACTTGCGGCTCCCCCTTGGATCCTTCCAGAAGGCGAGTAAAGGATTTGGCAGGGCCCATGGAGTGCAGGCCAGGCTCTGGCACTTTTAATTATGCAAACCATGCCTGGGGTGGCTTCAACACAACAACATGCAATGGCTACCATCTACAGCAAAGCCCACAGACATCAACAACAACGCGTTTTTAACTCTCTGATGCATCAGTCGATAGTCATTTCACGCCTACGAGTTTCAGGTGTTTGTATTCACAATTTCTCGACAGGTTTTCTCTCCAAACCTCTTTGCTGCCTTTTCATTTTTTAGATTTTTCAGACCTAATTCTGACAAGTATGAACGTTGTCATATATACACCATTCATGGCCATTCACAGCCATTCACAGCAAAGCCTACAGACGTAAACAATATCTGTTTTTATTCCTTTTTGACTCATCGTGTCTGTAGGCAATTGATGCCTATGAACAGTCACAATGCGATGCCACTCACTAGGTATATGTCTGCGATAGATGTGGCATGTGGTTGATGTTGTGATGTAGATGTGTCTCTGGGTTGGTGGATGTGGTTGGATGGCTGGGTAGTGGATGGGTGGGTGGGTGAATGTGATGCTGCTGCCTTCCAATGCTGCTGCAGCTGCTGGTTGCCGTGGTGAGGAGACTGAGGCTGGGCGGTCTCCGGGGAACTGGATGCTTTTTGCAGCACGCTGACAGATCTCTGTCACACTCTGTCACACACTCTCAGCCTGAGGACTCACACACACACACACACACACACATGAACACTCTCTCTCTCTCTCTCTCTCTCTCTCTCATATCTCATATACACACACATGCATGCGCGCGCGCACACACACACACACAAACACACACACACACACACACACACACTCTGACACTCCAGAGAGGAGGGAAGGCTATCCCTGTACGCCCTATCTGTGCCCTTACAGAGAGAGAGAAATAGGGGGAGAATGATGTTAAGAGAGAGAGATAGGGAGAGAGAGATAGACAGAGAGAGAGAGAGAGAGAGAGCAGAGGCAGAGGCTTTGCGAGGTGAATGTTGGAAAAAGAAAAAAAGTGTAAGGGAGAGGAGAGAGAGAGAGAGTGTGGTGAGCGGTTGATGATGATAATCATAATGATGGTGATGGTGAGAGAGACATACTGTAGAAAGGAGAAAGAAAAAGAGAATGATGGACAGAGCAGAGGGCATCAAATGGACACATGGTCAGTAGAGAAGGGAAAAAAAGAAAGATGTCAGAGAAATAATTTGGAGCGAAGCATGAGTAGTTTGTGATAAAAGAAGAGAAGAGAAGTAAGATGTGAATGAGAGAGGAATTGAGGAAGAGATGGGGCAGGTGGGGACAGAACGAGGGGTGGAGAAAAAGAGAGACAGAGAGAGAGAAGGAGAGAGAAAGAAATGGAGGGCAGGATAAATGGAGGGAGGGAGCGCATGAGCCTCTTTTCAGACACCCTGTTCATGAGCCTTGCTCTAAATCCCTGGCCTCTTGAACAAGAGCCAGCTACAGATGTATCTGGCACAGGGTTTTGCTTGGTGTGTGTGTCACTCTTTCTGTCTGCCTGCCTGCCTGTCTGTCTGTGTAATGGTTTTTGTGTGGTTATATAAGTTTGGATGTCTTGTCTTCTCTCTCTCTCTCTCTCTCTCTCTCTTTGTGTGTGTGTGTGTGTGTGGTTAGCAGAGGTGGAAAGTAACGAAATACATTTACTCACGTTACTTTATTGAGTAGTTTTTCTGTGTATTTTTTCTGTGAGTAAAAACAAAAAGTTAAGGGAGAGAAAAAAAAAATCAGCCCTAAACCACTAGCCTGATAATAATCAGCATATGTAGCCTACAAAAGGACATGAATCAAGCTGGCGCCATGCAGTCTTTCTGAAAGTGATGGAGATGGAGCTGGATCACGAGATGCATCAGATTACATGTGTAGCCTAACCTATTAAAGTATATTTTCCACTATTTCAATGGATTGTCTCAGTTCGTTTTAGCACTAATGATTGCGGAGATATTCAAGCAAACACCATGGGATTTCGTGTTTTGACGTTTGTGCTCACCTTTCTTTGGAAAGAAGTTTATTAGCAGTTGTTTCCCCTCATTTTGATGTCTCTCTTTTTCCTGTTTTGGCCTTTGTTTTTGGTAACCTGACTTGGCTTTCTTGGAGAAAGACATTGCACCAGCAGCACAACAATTAGCGGTCCACTACTAGATGCTCAACTAAATAAACAAAAGATGGACTAGCCTACCTTATGAATCGTGCAGGCAGACTAAACCATTTACAGTAGCTCTTTAGCAAAGGAGAGTGAGAGTGACCTTAGACCGTTTTCACTATGTTTTGTATACAAAATCCAGTCAGTCAAACTTTACATTTCGTCTGACATTCATTTTGACATTTAAAGTGGAAATAAGTATTGAACGCTTAAATTTTTTTCAGTAATTAGCCTAAACTTCCAGTGAGTCTATTCGAAATTCTCACCACACATTATATTTAAGCAATATAGCACGAGTGAGAGTGGGGTTGGTCATGGATATTCCCATCGGTGTTGTTCGGCCGTGTGAGGTCGCAGGCAACAACAGCCGTGGGAATATCCATGGGAATATCCATGACCAATCCCACGATCACGAAAAGCTATATTGCTTTTATACAACAATTCTACAACAAACTAAATAATCTGAAAACACCCCATTATTGTTTTGTTAATTTCGACATCGCTTCTTACGATCAAAAAATAGTTCCCTTTTCAATAGACAGCATCTTGGTTGCTAGGTAACCAACATTCCAGATCCCTCAGCTACGGGTCTTGGTGGTTTACATGTCTTCTTGAAAGAAATGTTGAAAGTCGGGCTGAAATCACATTCATATCTAGGTTTGCTGAATGCATGTTACAAGGACAATGGGCCATGTCATGTAAGGGACATGGTACTGCAAAAACCAAACATTGTCTACATTGCAGAACCACTCAACTTTATTAATTTATGGTGAATAAATGTTATATTACTGTGCACAGCCTGACGGACGATGCTAGCACGTTAGCAGCGGTTAGCTAATTATGCTAACGTTAGTCTCCACCAAGTGACAATCATATTATACACAATGCTGGCAATGCTAAGAACAATTAGCATCCTCGTTTATCTTACTTACATTGAGTTGACTGTGTGGCTTAATCCACAGATGTGGTGAAGCACTGTTTCGTTATGGTTTGCTAAGGAGTAACCCATTGCTTGAAATAGTGGAGAGCTGGGATGAGAACATTGTGTCAAATCTTCGTGATTGTATCAATGGAGTGATTTATTATTAGCTGTGCAAAGTCTGAGTTGAAATGTCCAGGGATATTCCAACTCATGGAACGTCTCACGGCCAATCAGAAACAAATAAATAGTTCCATAGAACCCAATTGTTGTATAATAACACACATATAAAAAATCCAAACATAAGAGTTATGTGTAATAAAGTGGAATGACACAGGAAAAAAGTATTGAACGTGCCTACTGAAATTTCTTCAATACTTTGTGGAAAAGCCTTTGTTTGTAGTGACAGCTTCAAGACATTTCCTGTATGACAAAACTTATTAGTCGCAGTATCAGGTGTGATTTTGGCCCATTGTTCTAAACAGATTCCAGGGGTCCCTCTTGTGAATCCTGATATTTAGTTACTTCCAGAACTGTTTAATTGAATTTAATTGAATTGGCTGCCTCAATTCAATCGACACTCGCCTTTCTGGAGCTTTCTCCGAGTGGTCCTTGGCTCTTGGAATTGACTATCCTTCTGACTCCCTGGTCAGAAATATTGCGAGGAGATCCTGTGCATGGCCGGTTGATGATCCAGTGATGTTCCTTCCACTTGCAGACAATGGCTTCCATGCTGCTTACTGGAAGATTCTGAAGTTTTAAAAATGCATCTGTAACCAGTTTCATTGATATGTTTTGCAACAATAAGGTTGCAAAGGTCTTGGGAGAGCTTTTTGCTTTTATCCATCATGAAATGTTTCTTGTGTGACACCTTGGTAATGAAAAACCTTTTTATAGCCCATCAATATGTACTGTAGGCTACTAACCAAGCTTATATTAATTTGCACAGATATAGAAGGATAACTACTCTCTAACTACTTACAGATTCCAGCTCGTTCCTTCCCTTTCCTTGCCTTAGTGCTTTTTCTTAGCGTGTTCAATACTCAATACAATGTGTGATTACATTGCTAACACATGACTGTACAACCACTCACAGCTCCAACCATCTGGTGAAGTTTGCGGACGACACAACACTGGTGGGCCTCATCACTAAGGGCGATGAGGCTCACTACAGAGAAGAAGTAGACCTGCTGGCTAAATGGTGCAAAGACAACAACCTCCTGCTAAATGTCAGCAAGACCAAGGAGATTGTTGTCAACTTTCAGAGAGGCCACAAACAACTGCCACTGTCCATCGACGGAGATGCTGTGGAGAGAGTGAGCAGCACAAAATTTCTGGGGGTGCACATCAGCGACGACCTCTCCTGGACCACCAACACAGCATCACTGGCTAAGAAAGCCCAGCAGCGCCTCTACTTCTTTGCGCAAATTGAAGAAGGCAAGTGCCACGCCTCCTGTCATGACTACATTCTACAGAGGGACCATCGAGAGCATCGCTCCAGCAGCATCACAGTGTGGGGCGGAAGCTGCACAGATCAGAACAGGAAGACCCTCCAGCCACTGTTAACACAGCTAAGAGGATCATTGAGCACCACTCCCCTCCCTGCAGGACATTTACACCACCCACCTCACCCGCAAAGCACTAATGACTGTCAAGGATACAACCCACCCTGCACACAAACTGTTCAGCCTCCTGCCCTCTGGAAAGCGGTACAGGAGCCTCCCGGGCCCACACCACCAGACTGGCAAGTAGCTTCATCCACCAAGCAATCAGGATGCTGAACACTCTACCCACTCTCCCATCACTGACAGCCCCCCCCCACCCAGCCAGCCAGGAACCTAGGGAAACTAGGATCCTGTCTACCCTAACCCCCCCCCCCCCCCAACACCGCCCTGTGGAACTGCACTGTGACTGGCAAGAGCCTAACGTGTTGCTGCTTCACATCAAGCCTGATATACTTGAAATTACTGCATACTGTATATCAATGTAAATATACAGGTCACACAAGCACAAGTTTAAACTTCATGTAACTGTTAAGACTATATAAATATACAACACAACTACCTCTATTTTTTTTTTTATATATATGTCCTATATTTCTATTTTGATACATACATGTTCTATATTTCAGTCTTGCACTTTAATTTAATGTTTATTGTCTATGGCTATGTCTATAGTATGTCTATGTCTGTATTTAAAGCATGTCTATGTCTGCATGGGAAAGTAAGAAACGAAATTTCAATTCTTTGTATGACCAGTGCATGTAAAGAAATTGACAATAAAAGCCGACTTGACTTGACTTGACTTGATTACCTGAGTTATTACTAATGCCTGGTGAAAATGTTGTGCCCCCTGTATTCCACTTTTCAAGGGCCCTCTCCTCCATTGGGGCCCTATACTTCCCACTTTCCCCCCCAGTTTGATGCCCTTTAATCTGCTGAACCTTCTGCTCATTTAAAATATAAAAAAACTCTCTGCAACTCAACATTGGCCTGCCTGCCTCAGCTGCCTGTGAGGGGATTACTGTTCACTGTAAAGCGACCAAGGATGAGTGCAACTAACTTTTAAAATCAACTACTGCTCAAACTTAAAGGAGAACTCCGGTGATTTTTCACATAGATCTCCATTTCTCAACGTCACCGAGTACTGTCGGTATGAACAAAACTGAAACAATCAGTTTTACCTAGCTCGAGTTGCTGCAGCTACAGCGCTACACACTGGGAGTGTAAGGCTTCACGACACCAAACTTGCTCCAGCGGCGAGATCGCAACAGATGATTGGCACGATGTCTTCACAGCACACCACATGATTGGCTCATTGTATTCACAACACACCACATGATTGGCTCAATGTATTTACATGTCAAGGTTTTGCCGTGGAAGGGTTGTGATATGTGTAGACAACTGCCATATTGGCGTTACAAACTAACCCCATGCATTACTATGGAGGATTTTTTGAGTGCTGTATCTCCTCATTAGAAAGTCTCTGGTAAAACTGGTTGTTCTGGTCCCCCAAAAAGTAACTAAGTAAAAAGTACATTTTAAATGAACTACTTTTTACTTTTACTTGAGTACATTTTCAGATCTGCATTTTAACTTGTACTTGAGTAATATTTCATCAAAGTATTGGTACTTTTACTTGAGTACAATATTTTTATACTTTTTCCACCTCTGGTGGTTAGAGATGTTTCTGTCTTCGTGCTTCAATGCATATGTGCCACCCTCCGTGACAGAGAAAGAGAGAGAGATTGTGTGTGGTGTGTGTGTGCGTGTGTGTGTGATGCCACCTGGCTAGGTGTGAAGGATAATATCTGCCTTAAATCACTGCCACACAGCATCTCTCCTACTGATGCTAAGCTGGTCCGGACTTTTCAGCCACACAACGAGTAATCCCCCCTCTGTTGTGATGCACACACACACACACACACACACACACACACATGCACAGGCGAAACCAGTCGTCTTGCGCACAGTGCTATTTTGAGAAAATCCACGATAAACAAATGTACAGGTTAAAATGTCGAATTTCACATTTTTGCATAATTCGACAGTATACAGTGTACACTTTCATATTGTGAACAAATGTCACGGATAAACATATGTTTTGACTGTTAAACCCTGACTTTATTTAGGTGAAGATTAAATACATTAGCATTCCATTTGTCCATGCCGCTATATGGTTTTACGGTAGAGCTAAAATGTAGCCTACTCATTAGGCTACTCATTACTCAATGTGTAAGCTCTATCGTTCTTGGCAGATGTAACCGAATATGAATGTGAAAGACTTGCCTTTCAGGGCACGAATGGTCAAAAGCACGAACTTTTAGAAATATCCTGGCGTCATTTTTTACGGACCAGGAGAATTTTTCCATTGACGTAGCAGTAGCACATTTTAAAAGTGGGCCTAGCCTACACAATCTGTGTACATAGAACTTCTTCTCCCCTTACTTCCCCCGAAATACATTAATTATATTCGATAGTGACACCTTATGACCGTCCCAGGTATTAACTAGGGGGCAGAAAAAGACAATCACTCGGATGATAAAACTGGACATAGTCAGTCATCCGCTTCAAAGTCACGCTACCGTAAGGCTAGTATTAGCTGTGTCCTCACAGTATGCGGCTCGCGTCGACGATCGCCAATCAGCTTAACAGTTGGTGATGGCCTTGAAACTTGCCTGCCGAGTTGCTTGTAGTAGCCTACTGGCTTGTAGTCCAGCGAAGCTTGTAGTTCAACAGCACAGCAACAATGGCGACGGAGGAAGAAACGCTAGAAGCTATCCGCGAAGTTGTCGCAACTCTCGAGGGCATCATCACCAATTAAAGCAGGAGCAAGAGGCTTGTCTTGTCAATTTTATAAAATGGCAAGGGCGTTGTAGCTCTCCTTCCAACTGGCTTTTGGGAAAAGTTTGATTTATCAGATGGTGATAACTAAACCTAAACGCACAAGTGTACTACATGCATCACTACTTTTCATGTTTTCAAATAAGCGTTTGCTGCTTTCGTTATTCTCCCCTACTCTCAAATTACCTTTACAAAATCAATGCGGCATAGGCCTACTTAAGGAATGGAATGTTAGCTACTAGCTAGCCTACCGAGCGGGGCTCAAGGCGAGGCGGTGTGTCTTGACGTGAGCTAGCCGATTACTGAGAAGCAGAGCCTGAAGCGGAAGTGGGAAGCGTAAAGAGCCTGAACTCTGGCGCACAGCATACGTCATTACCAAGCGTTTACTGATTGGTTAAAGGAACTCAATGATTTTAAACCTCGAAATAAGCATCCAGCCCATTCACGGAGACAGATTATTATTACTTTGTTCCAGACTGTATGACGAAGAGAAACGTAGTCACAGCCGATAAGGACCAGACTAGATTTTGTACTCTTCTGGCGTATTGTGACAGGAGAACCATGCCAACTTTGGATGCGGTTATCTTAGTGATATTTTACCCTCGATCTAATATAGTTGGAAGCTTTCAATGGCCATTCAGCATTTATACATCACAGACAGATAGTTCATTGTGTGGTCAATGAATGAGAAGTCTTGAGTAATAGACCAAAAAGAGACAAAAGACACCTTCAGTCCCCACACACCCACACACACACACACACCCCTCAAGCAGTCCCCACAGACCAGATAGTTCACATTCCTCCTCCCTTCCCCACCAGCTACACACACACACCCCCTTCCCCTCACATTTCTCTCTCTCTCTTTCTCTCTCTCTCTCTCCCCTCTCCCTCCCTCGCTCAACTCTCCTTTTAAATGCTAATACAGGCCTGAATTGATCCCGGATACTTTCAATTTCCTTCTCCCGATTTCACGCCGCCATTGGAGAGTGTTTATTCTCCTGGCTGCTGCCCACGAAAATCCCTTCTTCTCTACTCCTCTAAAGGCAGGGAGGTGTGTGTGTGTGTGTGTGTGTGTGTATGTGTGTTTGTGTGTGTGTGTGTGTGTGTGTGTGTGCGTGTGTGTGTGGAGAGGCTGGATGGGGAAGGGCATGAGCCATGAGCCACTCATTCATTCGGGCTGAGTAGGCCCTGGGAGACTCAACAGGAACCCACTGCATTATGCATGCCAAATAAATATGACCGCGCCTTTTACAGCACACGGCGGCCATATTAGCCCCGCTGTGGAGGCAAAAATAAGCCGCCCCCACACATAAACACTCGTCCTCCATGCACACACACACACACAGACGCACACACACACACATGCACACACACACAGAGGCAGAGAGACATAAACACATACCAACTCACAACACACTCAACGTGCTGAGCAACCAAGGATTTTATAATGGGGTAATGACTGCACTTCATTCTGGCTAATATGTGTAAACAGGCACACACAGACTAACACACACACATACACACACATACACACTCAACGTGTTTTATGTCATTTTTAGCATATATTTGTAAAACATGCACACATGCATGTGTGTGATTGCACATGTATTTGTGTGTATGTTTGAGCATGTGTGTGTGTGCGTGTGCATGTGCGCGCGTGTGTGTGTGTGTGCGTGCACATGTGTTGTGACTGTGTGATTGCACTTTTAGTCCATTTGTCTCTATGCTCTCTCTTACACTGATTTAATCTATCCATCTAACTGTATTTCCCCCCTCTTTTCTCTCGCTCTCTCACTCTCTCTCTCTCTCTCTCTCTCTCCCTCCTCTATCATGGCAGGCTGAGCTACAGGCGTTTCCCCAGTCGGACTTTACAAATGAGGCCCAGTGCTTGGCCCAAAACAGCCCTTTTCATCTTCGGCCGGGAGACGGATGACAGCGTTTATATGAAATAAAACGGAAAGAAAGAACAAAAAAAAATGTCTGGTCATATTGACTGTGCTGAGTGGGCCTTTTATCCTGTGGGCTACGGCCTGACCAGCACATGGGGAGAGAGGGAGAGAGAGTTGCACACACACACACACACACACACACACACATACACACACACACACACACACACACACACACACACACACACACACACACACACACACACATACACACACACACCCACCTTCAGCCATGCCTCCTGACCTCCTTTGATGCCAAATGATGAAAAGCAGATTCCTGACTCAAGTCTAGATTTGTCTTTTTTCCACCCTTTATTTTATTTTTTCTCCTCCTCTTTCCTCCCCTCCTCTTTCCCCTTAGTCTGTGCTCTTTCATTTCTGGGCCGTCCCTCTTCTGTGATAAAAGCTGAAATATGTTTTTTCCCCAATCCTGTTGATTTGCGGATCCTATCTCTCTCTCTGTATGTGTGTGTATATGTGTGTGTGTGTGTGTGTGTGTGTGTGTGTGTGTCTCTGCGTGAGCACATACCACACATGGGGTGTTTGTCTGCAGGGAAGGTCGAGTAAAAGGGTTTAAAGTCACAGCACTCTCCAGGCTTCCATCTTAACGTCACTTTCCTCAAATGCCTCCCCCCCTTTCATGCATGTTGTCCATACGCCCACTGGGAGAGTTAAGATAACCCCCAGCCTTGCATCGCATTACACTCACGGCATGAAGGAGTGCTTTGCTTCTCTATGGGACAGGACAGTCTCAAATTCACATCTTGTTATACGATAAGCCACCTGCCGGAGTGCCTAACACTAACACTTTGCATGCATGAATAAGACAAACCTCATTTTCTGTTTAAGAACATATTTGTGAAAGCTCCTCGGTGTATCAGATTATCAGATTAGAGTAGATAAATGTGTTTTTCCGTTGTATTCTTTGTGTTTTAGACGTCTCGCAGGGCCTCATGAATATGCACCGTTTTAATGTACACATGTACAGTAGATTCCTATCTTGTGACAACAAGCGCAAGGTTTCCTCACCACTGAAATGGCGAAAGGTGAGGAAGGGAGGTTTCTGAGAAAAGTTTTTCTAGCATCACATGGCTACCTCAAAGGACACTGTTCCAAAGACACACACACACACACACACACACACACACACACACACACACACACACACACACACACACACACACACACACACACACACACACACACACACACACACACACACACACACACACACACACAGACAGACACAAAAACACACACAAATTCACTCAACCATGCATCAACACACACACACACAAACACACTCACACAAAGACACACACCTGCTTTCTTTCATACGCCTTCTCTTTCCTGACGGGGGAAGCAAACAAAGTGTGCAGAGGGAGAAGCGGAATCTTGCCTGTCATAAACATGGCCGCGCCGGCCCATCAGTCAGTTTTAGAGACTGCTCCCCAGACTGATGCCAGCGGAACATATGCACTGCCACAGATGTCATTCAAATTAGAGGAGAGAGAAGGAGACAGGATGGAGTGGCAGATGAAGTGAAAAAAGAGAGATGGAGTAGATAGGGAATGGTTTGAGGCTAGGGAGAGAGAGAGAGAGAGAGAGGGAGGACAAGTTTTAGAATTAGTTGCGTAGTGTGTGAATGGAAGTCATCCAGTTCCCAGCTTTGTGACATGGAGACAGATGTTAGAACCTCTGTTCCATTTCCTGCCTTCTCCATCACCCCATATCTTATACAGATGCTTCTCACACTCTTTCTTTCTTCCTCTTCCGCTCTCTCGCTCTCTCTCTCTCTCTCTCTCTCTCTCTCTCTCTCTCTCTCTTTCATTTCATAAACACACACGGCGATTCCTGTCATTCTCTATCACGTATTCCCTCTGTCTGTCTGACAGCTCTCATTTCCCCTCTTGCTACACGCAAACATAAACACACACACACACACACACACACACACACACACACACACACACACACACATTCTTTCTCTGTTGCTTTGCTTTGTTTTTTTTTTCTTCAGCTCTCTCAGTTTTACTTTTTCCACCCAGACACACAAACTTCCTCTCTCTCTCTCTCTCTCTCTCTCTCTCTCTCTGTCTCTCTCTCTCTCTCTCTCTCTCTCTCTCTGAGTACTGTACACCTTTTTATCCACAAGTTCTGTGGAGTAATCTCCTCCTGCACAATTCTGCACTTGTCCAATGTTTCCTGGGGGACGTGTTACAGCGTGACACGCTGAAGGAAGATAATGGGCACGGATAACTTCATTTCCAGTCTGATCTATAACCACGGCGGCTGCGGCTGTTGCGGCTCCCTGCACTCGTAGCCCTGCTCTGCGGCGTGATTACGAGAGACCCAGGGGCTCTGGTCAGCGCCATCCCTCCTCCTCCTCCTCCTCCTCCTCCTCCTCCTCTGAGGTGTGTTATAATAAAATCCTGAACTGTGGAAATCACTCCGGGGAGAGACGCGCTCTCGCCCCCTAAACTGATCTGAGGTCAGGTTTCTGCTGTCCCCGGCCTAACCTCAGCCATTATGGGCTCAGGCAGGAGGCTTAACCCAGATCACCTCCCCACTCGGGGCCAATTTGTACAAACACGTTTGATATGACTACACTACACAGATGGTTTTCCTTTATGCACGGTAGGTATGTGAGGTTTGGTGATAAAGAGGTATGCACTCCTTATTGGATTTGAGGTTGATGTGTGTGTGTGTGTGTGTGTGTGTGTGTGTGTGTGTGTGCACACTTCAGAAAGTTATTAGTGAAAGGAATGCATGAGATGTTTTTAAAAGTTCAGCTATCCAAAGATTAGGAAATGAGTGTGTGTGTGTGTGTGTGTGTGTGTGTGACACACACATTTCACTCTCATCTTCCTAGACCTCCAAAAAAAATGAATATGGGACTCATAATGAGTTGGAAGACTGTATAGGACAAACTTAATGACGTGTTAGATTGTGATTATTAGCGTGACAGACGCATAGACTATCCAACTAATCCTGGAGCCCATTTGTTGAAACATTTCAAGGATGATAAAATATGGTAAAATACGGAAAAGATATGACTCAGCAACATTAAATTTATGTTCATGGTGAAACCTTGACATTAACTTTTACAAATCTGCATTTACTGTAGCCTTTGCAAATGGAAGTACAAAATGAAAATGGCCATGTGCTCAATGGTGAGTTAGATATCTGGTCATAGACATTGCCATCTCAGCCACTCTGATTATCATGTATGGGCTTACTTTATTGTGTGTTTCATAGCCTGGCTGTGTAGAAGAGAAAGAGGAGAGGGAGAGAGAGAAAGAGGAGAGAGAGAGAGAGAGAGAAAGAGGAGAGGGAGAGAGAGAAAGAGGAGAGGGAGAGAGAATGAGAAACCTACAATGATCGAGTGAGAGAGATGAAGAGAGAAAAAATGAGAGGGTCCAGAGTGAGGAAAGAGAGAGAGACAGAAAGAGAAGGAGAGACAGACACACACAAGAGAATGAGACACAAAAAGAGAGTGAGAGAGAGCTAAAAGGAGGGAGGGGAGATAGGAAGCGACACAAAGAGCGAGTGAATGAGTTAGAGAGAGGGAGGGGAAGATAGAATGAGAGAGAGAGATTAGTTCTATCCCACTAATGAAAGGAGCCGAGTGACTTCATTAATTTGGCTGTGAGTGATGTGCCGGCGCTAAGCTAAGCTGTGTCGGCCGCATGCTAAGCTGGGAGGTGTGACTCAGACAGAATCCAAAACACTCCTCTAAAGTTTCCTTCTGCTCCACACACTCAACCAACACACTCTCAGCTCAAAGGCTTACATGTAGGAAAACACACACTCTGTTGTTCTAATTAATAATCGCACATAAACACACAGACACACACTTCCATATAGTGTGGGATATATGCTTACCATTCATACAATGCTCTGTCGCTCTGCAATTCATTTCCTGTTACCTCTGTTAAATGCCAGCATACAATCCTCACTGCAGGATTGGTATCTAAAGAAGTAGAGGACACTAGAAGTATTCAGTTCTCAGATTTGGATGGCCAAGGTCAGTCTTGATTACTGTTGCTAAGGTCAGGTCTCATAGACATTAACCTTAAATGGAGCAATATCATCCTTCACAAAACCTGCACACATGAGGAGGATTTCTCTCCAACCTCAGAGGACAATGTCACCAGAGAGATGTCCTTTACTCATTTTGTTTTATTTCATGTCAAAAGGCAGACTCGTTCTCCTCCATCCATTCATCACATCTTTGCTATCAGGAGTCAGCACCTGCATCGAACAGCTTCAGGCAAGCAGCAGAGACATCACTCTTTCATTTCTCCACTCTCAATCATCCATCCATCCATCTATCCATCCAAGCATCTGTCACTCTATCGGCTGCCACTATTGTGCAGTGGACGCTGGTCCATCATGTGGCCAGCAGTTGTGGGCCCCCTGCTGCTCCTTGGCACTCCGCGGGCTCAGCTGGCTTCCGTAATGAGAGACAGCTGCCCGCCAGATGACAGACTCGGACGCTGCCAGGGCCTGACAGGGGCACGGGGTGGCATGGGGGGGGGCAGGCGTGCTGGCACTGGCATGGCACCCTGCATGTGCCACACTGCAGATGCTGGCACCTCTTTACTGTCGCCGGCGCCACTCACTCACACACACACTCCCACCCGCCTTTGTGTTGCCATCCAGAGTTTGACACCTCAGATGTGGGGTGCCATGGGGCAGCCCAAGGCTCTCACTCTTTCTCACACACAAACAGGCACACACACACACACACACACACACACACACACACACACACACACACACACACACACACACACACACTCAGAGCAGACCCAGAGGCCCAGTCCTCGACACAAGGCCATAGACCTAGACCCCGCTACCCACACCATGAGAGGCATGCAGGGTAGATGCCACTCGTTTGGCACCAGTCGACTCCAATGGCACGGCGACGGCCATTGGCCTCACAGCTGGATAGAGAGAGAGAAGGAGGGAGGGGTGGTGGCTGATCCGAGTCACAAAGGCGTCTGGGGCGGATCACTGGTGAATGTTTAAAGGGAACATCTGTCCTCAGTTTCCTCTCTCTGAACACACACACACTCACCCTTACCCACCCAGTGCTCAAATCATGACAGTAGAAATGAGAGCATAGAGCTATGAGGTGACATCATCTACAGGAATCTGCAACTGGAATCTGAAATAATCAATCAAGCAATAAGTCACATCTCTTTTTGTCATTTGTGATAAAAATTGATCTCAAAACAGATATATCTTTTTGTTTACAATTTGAGTAACTAAACATAGGCAGATTAAATCATGATCAAGAATTGCAGTTAAATTGTTTTGTGAGATGTCTGGTGATTCACACCCCCTTACGGGTAAGCCTGTTGATAGCCATGGTCAGGTTTTTATTCCTTTCATTTTCTTTCATTTATTCTTGGGCTAATTTTCATTTTTACCAGTCAGTCCATGTTATTACATCCAATACAGTAATTATAGGGCGGTGGTAGTGTAGTGGTTAAGGAGCTGGGCTAGCGTGCAGTAGCCTGAAAGTTGTCGGTTCAATTCCCGGCTTCCACCGTTGTGCCCTTGAGCAAGGCACTTAATCCCAAGTTGCTCCGGGGACAATGTGATCCCTTGTAATATAGCTGACATATGTAAGTCACTTCCGTCAAGAAGTGTCTGCTAAATGTAATGTAATTTAAATTATGTCTTATGAAAATCTAATCCAAAAAGAAGTTACTACTTTTGTGTGCAGACAGTAGGCTATTTGTTGTTGTTGTTTTTC
>NC_063209.1:9972871-9982871 GCF_017589495.1 Alosa alosa | reverse complement strand
AGACAAGTACACGTGGAGTGGGATGTAAAGTACAAACAGTAATAGTGCAAATGTGTGCAAATATGTATAATGTGTGTGTCTATAGAGTTTGTTTTTACATATTATCACATTAACCCATAACTATCTGCCATATTATACATATTCATAAAATGAATATAGCATACTGGCTAAACATTTAGAAACTATTATTCCAATGTAATTCAACACTATTGGGACTGAAAATACCATCACTAGCATCTGTTCATTGCCTTGTTCTCTATAGCTTTAAAGTTATAAAAGTGACAGGCTAATACCTGAGTGAGTACCTTCATAAAAACAATTATGTCGCCTGATTAGTGGCTAAACGGGACATGGAGTGAGTGATTGTTGATCTTGCCAGGTAGCAAATACTAATTGATTGAATTAGATTGATATTGAATGCCATGGGATTTTCATTAGGAAAACAAATGATTGCTCGTAAGAAAACACTTGGGATTGGCCGGCACCACGCATGCTTTCCTGATAGGCCTGACCTTTTATGTTGTGTACAGTGAATGAGTTCCTTGTCGGTTTAATTCTCAGAACATAATTTCCCATCATCCCCAGCTGTGGAGGCCCTTGCTCTCAAAAAAGAACACATAAGAAAAAAACATCCAAGTGGAAGATCGACGTCGGGGGTCTAACTTGACATTTCAACCTGAGCGTCATGTGGCATAATCATCCTCTTCTTTGCTCTCACTCTGCAATAGAACCCTTTACTGTTAACAGGTCGTGAAGTCAAGTCAGTGGGGGAAAGAAACCATGGAGGAAAGAAGGGGGGCATTTTACTTTTAAGTCTGAAATAAGAAGAAAAAAAAGCCTGGCATGTTCTGGAAACCCTCTGACCTCTTTTGAAGCATTTTACACGTTACATTGTTTGATGGCTCTGATGCATTTTTTCCCTTCCATCTTTCTTGCTTTCTTTCTTTCCTTTGAGTTGTTTGACTGAGGGAAAAAATGACGATGTGTTAAAAAAAAACATCTCTCTTGTGTGTGAATCACAGCAGCGCAGGAACAGCAAAGGAACAGAGAGAGAGAGAGAGAGAGAGAGAGAAAGAGGGAGGGAGAGTGGGAGAGAGGGAAAGAGTGGGAGAGAGAGAGAGAGGGAGAGGGAGAGAGAGATGTGGAGGCCGCATATGCTCAGAGAGGGTCAGAGCAGGACCATTAGCAGACTTCCTGACAACAAAGAACCGAGGGCTCTGAGAGAAGCCAAGAAGTGACAGTGCTTTACAAAGGGAAATAACCCGCCTGATACCGGAAGATAATTGGAAATTTAGGGAGAAAAAGTGACAAGATGGGAGAGGAGGGAGAGAAAGAGATAGAGTGTGAGGGAGAGAGAGAGAGAGAGAGAAAGAGAGAAAGAAAGAAAGACACACACACATACACACACACGACCAAACAAGAGAGAGATAAGAGAAAAGAGACACACAGAAAGAGAGAGGGGGTGGAAGAGGAAATGCAAGAAGAGAGAAGTTTCTCCGTGGAGGAGTCTTCGGCAGTCCCTCCAACTTGTGTCTCCACTTATTTGGCCCTCACAGGGAGCCCTGGACCCTCTGCAGAGACAGGGAGAAAGAAGACATTTTTAGACAGGCTCGACTTATTGGGAAGAGTACAGTCTGTCTAACCCAATCTCCTCCACAGCCTGTCATGGTAAACACGAACACTGCATTCTCTCTCTCTACCCCCTCTCTCTCTCCATCCCCTCTCTCTCTCCCTCCCCCCTCTCTCTACATTATCTCCCTCTCTCTACCTATCTCTCCTATCCCTTTCCTAACAGTACCCAAAAATCACGGCAACCGAAGGGGTGGTGAAAATGAGAGTAGGCAAAGGGCTTGGAAATGGAAATAAACAGAAACTCACAGGAATGTGTGTGCTTCTCTGCCAAATTAAAGTTTCTATTTAACCCCCATAAATATCAGAACAGCTCATTTCATTAGTCAGTCTCCCAGTCTTGCTATGCAACATGCCCAGTAATCATTGGGGGCTTTGATGTAAATTCTAGTCATTACAGAACACAAATTCTCATGCTGATCTGTGTCATATGATATATTTCCTCGTAATTATGGGGAAATTAAATGTTAATGTAATCTCCGGGTGATTGGATTGACTGCGGTGCTCAAATTATTTTCATGAAGCTTTTTTTTTTTTTTTTTATATCTGGGAAATGGATGAGAGCCTGGTCTGTGTTGAGTTTGTGTTAATTTGTGGAACATATTTAAGAGATTTCCTGGTCATATGCTGAATGTTTGTTTCACAAATCGAGACTCGAAGTGAAGCGATTTAACGGAAGCACCTTGTGAGTAAGAGTCTTTGACAGGCTCCGAGTTGGGCTCTGCATATGGCTGGGGGAGCCAAAATCCTCTGGAGTTTGTCTTAATTATTTTATGGCTTTGGAGTTTGATGTATGTGCTTTGAATGGAGCGGCAATGGAAGTCAAATCAAACACACGCTGAGAGAAAAGCAAACATCCTGGGATGAATTCTGTCAACACGCACACACACACACACACACACACACACACACACACACACACACACGCGTGTGTACATATACACACACAAAAACAGGCACACACACACACACTCTCTAACAAACACACATTTCACCGCTCCTCCGGCTCAATCCCTGCCGTTCTCGTCTGTGTTAAGAACGGATTTTTTCCCCCTGCCTTATCGCAAGCGCAGCCTCCGCTTCTTTCCTCAAATCTCCTTAAATCCCTCTGTACCTACAGGCTAAGGCTCCGTCTGCTAACGCGCTAACGCTACACGCCATTCAACAAAGGTCTCCCTGGCAACCACGTTCCATTCCTTTTCCTCATGTATAAGATATATATATTTATATATTATCCCCCCCCACTTTGTGGGGTAGTGCGCGTGAGAGGTGTGTGAAGTGGGTGTGCATAATGAGGAGGATAAAGAAGACATCCTTCATAATTTAATCGCAGAGTGGTCGGAATGTTCACGGCTAAATAGGCCGACATGCTGAATAACAACGAGAGGGGGAAAAAGACAGGCCACATGAGACGTCTTTATCTCTTTCTCCTAACAGGTCTGACTTATAAAGAAGCTGAGAGATATGACCGGAGTCAAATATTTGGCAAATGTGTCTCTCTGTAATTTGTCCCGTGCGGTTAGCCGGTAGCTGATGCCCTGATTATGACTAGGACAACGACAAGTGTGATAGAGAATGTGTATTTTGTTTGTTTGGTTATTCCTTACCTTATTATTTTATTCATGGCAACACCGGGGCTTTCCAAGTTCCTTTCCCGAACGGAGAAATCAGGTCAGAGACTAAGTGAGCAGAATGTCTCGGGCCCACCAAAAAATGTCGGCCATTGAGAGGAAAAAAAAAGTCTTACCATCCAGACAAAGCAGTCAGGCAGTTGAGGTGTGGTCCCTGCAAAAAAAGAAAAAAGAAAAGGAATGAAAAAAGAAGAGAAAAACCTGGTTTCCCTTAACTTGCCCTGAGCGAGGCGAGCGTAAGTCATGTCGAGACAGGGATGGAAAGCAGCAGCAGGGTCTAGGCCCCGTGTCAGGCTAAAACTGAGCAGAGATGCAGAGGAGTGACTGGGGATTTATGGAGGTGCATTTGGCCCAGAGTGGCCAGAAGCCACACACACACACACACACACACACACACACACACACACACACACACTTACCCTACCACCTTATTCCCAAGCGCTTCTCTGTGTATTTATTTAAAGAAGTGTGTGTGACGGAGATGACGTGGGCTGTTAGGGTGATGTATGCTTCCTTGCCTTCATCCTTACACAAACACACACATACATACACATACACACACACACACACACACAGAGTTGTGCACACACACTTATACACAAATTCAAACATTCAGCTCCGACATGCATGAACACCCCCGCCCTCCTGCCGCCCCCATTCCTGATACCTTCCAGCAGCTTCTTGACCCAGCTGTCATTCCCATCTGCTGGTGTCCGCAAACACTTTGGGAAAGCGCGAGATTCCGGCCCGTCATTCCTGCCTCTCCTCCGGGAGCGCCATCCATCTTCGACTGCAGCGTGGAATTAGTGTTAATTTCGTCAGACGAGACGAGAGGAAATATGTTCGTCAACGACCTTTTTTTTTATGACTAAGACGAGACGATGACGAGACGGCAGTAATGTCCTGAAACACTGACTAAGACTATCTTAAGATGAATTATTGTTGGCCGAAAAGAAGAGACTAAAATGTTTTGCATGAAATAAGAACTAAGATAAAATCTCTCTTCATTTTTAGTCTACAAAATGAGAAGACAAATATCTAGCTGTTACATTTTCAAAATATTCGAATGAGTTCATACATAACAGCTTTCCTGTAGGCTAGTCTACGTGCTGTTGCTGCAACCCTGTGGCTGCAACCGCGAAACTACATGGAACAAGAACACTGGATTTCTGCCAGAGTTACCAACTAACTACCTAAGCTTTATGCCACAATGCTACATACCCAGAAGTTGAAGCTTCTCTCATACAAATTAACATCCACCAGAATGTCCATACGAAAATGTTCATCATGTAATGTCAACTATTTAACTAGTTAGACTGATGATGCAAAGTTAAGCTAACAAGTTAGCTATGGCTAAGATGGAGAGTCTGTTTGGGGAATGTGTTGTGTTTGGTATATATAAGCCATCTAGCGGTAGGAGTAAAACATTAATACTTTGGTCTCTGACAGTGTTTCTCAAACTTTTTCAGTTTCAGGACCACTTAACTAACCCTAGCTAAAAAAAAAAAAAAAGACCTAGACCTAGGCCTACTTCAACAGTAGCCTATAATTAGTCTACACTATAGGCCTACTCACTGAACCACCTTGCTTATTGTCTTTGCACTTTGCTTATTGTGTGGATTCATCCTGTATGATTTAAACTGGCATATCTTACATAGACAGTGTTGCAGAACTGTTTTTACATACAAGTTGGTTCAATATTGCAAACAACTCATCTATATTATATTTTACCACGTCTGCTCACGGACCACTTGAGATAGCTTGCGGACCACCAGTGATTCCCGGACCACACTTTGAGAAACACTGGTCTACGAATATGACAGTGGTCCAGTCAAATCTTTTACTGTCTATGGTCAAATCCCAGCCGAGCTATAACTGTAGCTCGACTTACCTGTGCATGGAAACATACTGACTGACAAAAAATCAGAATGAGTAATTATAACAGACGAGTAGCCCTGTGGACACACAATATTGTTGGAAAATTGAGATGTGTGAAACACTATTTGACTGAAATGGTAATCAGAAATAATTTGTTATAAAAAAAGACTAAAATGTGTTGACTAAAACTGACTAAGACTAAGATACCTTTAGTTTTCTTATGACTAAAACTAGACTAAAATGACGAGACTTTTAGTCGACTAAAACTTGACTAACAAAAATGATATTTGAATGACTAAATATGACAAAGACTAAAAAGGACATTTCGTCACAAGACTAAGACTAAGACTAAATTAAAAATAGGTGACAAAATTAACACTACGTGGAATGAAGGAGGCAAGAGGAGGGCGAGCAGAGAGAGCAGCGGATGGGGGGATGAGAAAAGTGAAAATGAAAAAGTGATGTGTGAAGAGAAAACGGAGAGGTTGGAGCTTGAGTAGGGGTGTGGGTAGTTGAAGTGGGGAGTTGGGCGAAGGCCGTTCTGTACAGTACAATAAATCTTATTAATACCATATTTCTGTGCCAAGAATACCGGCCGACGAGGACGGGTTCATTTCAGAGGCAGATAAATGCCGGTTTGTGTCACAAGAAAAGCCCATTAACATTTAGATAATGGGAGCCAAAGTTAATAGGCTACACCTCTGTAAGCGAGTATATCTCTCTCTCTCTCTCTCTCTCTACAAGACTGTGGAAAGACAGACTCTTTCTCCCCCCTGCTATCATCGTTCGCATCAGCAGGGGCTTTACCTAAGAGCAGGAAACAAGTGTTTACCCGAGTCCACTTTTACGGTCTTCACCCTCGGCGGCTCAGACTTAATTAACTACCATGTACGCTGACAGTGACCTTTGTTTCTGCAACTCAGGAAACGACCCAACTAATGCTATAATAAAATGAAATAAAATTAAAAAAAGAAAAACATGAGTGGGTATCATCATATCTGACATTAATAATGGTGCTTCTTTGAAAAGAAAGAATGTCTTTAGATTAAAACGTCGTCTGTAAAGCAGTCATTCCCAGGTGCTCTTCTGTGGTGTGAATGGGGATGAGAGTGCTGCACTCTGTGAGAGTGATCTCCAGCACATGCAGGGCCTTTGTCCTTCTTGAGTTGGAGAAGTGACCTTTTGCTCAACAGACCACCTGCACTCTCCTCCGGCTGAATAGACAGCCCAGATGTGGCCGGTCTGCCAATAGTGACTCGCTGTCATAAAAAATGTTGTCCTTCTGCACGTGTTGTGATATACAGTGTACAGGGCCTCATTGCCCAGATTGATTTCTCAATACCTGGATTCTCAGTACTTGAGCTTCTATGCAGTATGTTTGAGCAGACATACAAGTGCACACATACTGTATATGACACACAGGCTTTGCAAAAAAATATATACACACACACACACATACATACACACACACACATACACACACACACACACACACATTCTATCAGTAATGAGACTCTCTGCCCTGCTTCTAGTGCTCATGTTGTTATAGGCACGGCTCTAAATGCCTTCATCACCTTGGAAATGGGCCTCGAGCTATGGATCACCTGGATGGCCCTGCCAAACAGCAGCGACGACGACAACAGCAGCCGTGGTACTGTAGCAGCACCAGCAGCGGTGAGGTCTAACCCCACCCCTCCCTCTCCGGGACTCCAGCACCGGGTGAACCCTGAGCGCCTGTGACCACGCGACATCATTCCAAACACACGCATTTGCATCATCGGCACGACAACGCGAGCTCCCGCCGGGCTTTTGACTCCGACGTTGGCCGCGCGGCTCCGCTGACGTGCCACTCCATCAGAGGGCCGCCGCCCCTCTCCAACGGCCTCGCCGCTTCGCTCAACAATTACCACATCCATCACGCGCCCCCGAATTAGCATCCATCGCTGATATGATTTACTGTGGAGACAAAAGCTAGGGGTTTTTTTTACCCTCCTATCCTTGCGCTTATTTTTTTTTTAGAGCAAGTGTTTCCCCTCACTTGTTTACTTCCTCTCATTCTCTCTTGTTCCGCTCTATTCATCCTGAATCATTCACTCCCATCCACTCTCTTCCTCTCTCTAGCTATTGCAGGCCTTTCTGTCTATCTATCCTAGTTTCTCTGTCTTCCTCTCTCCACCCTCTTGCTCTCTTCCATCCATCCATCTTCTCTCTCTCTCTCTCTCTCTCTCTCTCTCCATACCCTCCCATTTGCCTGCTCTCTCCCTCCTCGGTCCTTCCCAGTCCAGGTTAATGTGAACATTTGTATTCTGTTCCTGGGCGAGTGCCTGGAGATGTGATCTGTGCCGGGTCAAGTCAGCCTCCCTTTCATCCCGCAGCTTTGAAGAGATAAAGGCATTCTAATTGCATTTGCATAACGCATGCAGGGGGCGGCCCCGTGGGTTGGGACACCCAGCAAGCACGTGATGCGGCGCTGGCTACATGAAACGCACGTTTACAATGCTTCTTTTTTCTCCTTTTGTTTTGTTTTATGTTTTCTTCTCATGTTCTCTGTCTCTCAGATGTGTGTGTGTGTGTGTGTGTGTGTGTTTGAATTTGTGTGTGTCGGTGTGTGTGTGTGTGTGTGTGTGTGTGTGTGTGTGTGAGTTTGTATGTGTGTGTGTGTGTGTGCGTGTGTGCGTGTGTGTGTGTAGGTGTGCCTGTGTATACATTTTGTTTTCTGTCTTTCTGTGTAAACTAAACTGCTGCTGGTGGAATAGCATGTCAGTGTCATTTGTAAAATGGTGTAATTGCCAGCTTTGAGGCCAAATAGCCCCAGCTTGTAATGGTAATGGGTCCCACTTGTACATACAGTAAAAAAAAAAAAAAAAATACAAAATGACATATCGCTGTAAAATACAAATGACATAATCTGATTGTTGCTTCAACAAATGACTGGGAGCTAATATCTGTTTTTTCTCCACCCCGCGATGCATCCACCTCCTTTGAGCCGTTGGGTGGAGGGGAGAGGTGGGGTGCAAAGCTTTGCCATGTTTACCTTCCTGTCCCCTCAAGCGATGCGCTCATGAGGCTGCACAAATGTTAACAGTCCCAGCCAAGGGGAGGAGGCCCATGGAGAAAGGTGTGAGGCGGAAGAAAGAGAGAGAAAGAGAGGAGGAAGAAAGAAAGAGAGAGAGGGAGAGAGAGAGAGACGTGTGTTTGGCTTTAACACTGCCACATCGCCCCAAGCTAATTAAATAACGGGGTCAGATAAATAATCAGGGAATTAAATATTCTAGCCCAGCCGGCCGGGGCCCCCCTTATGAAAGCACGCTGCGCAGGCAGAGGCACGGGCTCCTCTCCGCGGGAGCCAGTCACACAATTTGATTAGAGACAACGATCTCGGACACGCCACGGCCAATTACGCCCCTTCAGCTTGCTCCGAAAAAGAAGAGGGGGGTTGAGGGAGACAAGTGTTTGGGGATCAGACTGCAGCGGGTCAAATGTCTCGCCTGATCTGGTTTGAATCATGGATGGTTGCACTGGGGCGTGTTGGCTCTAAACGGAGCAAGGTAATTGTATCAGAGGAGAGCTGGACTGTTTGGGCCTGTGGACGCTATCCCTCCAGGCTATTATTTGGGGTGCAGGAGGAGGAGAGAGCAGCGTTCACTAGAGCACATGGAGCTACACTGGAGCACATGTTTGTTTGAACTGAGAGGAGCGCTGTTAGGGGGAGACCAACTCTGTGTCAGCTTGGTAGAAGTCCTCCTTTTATTTCTCAGTGTGAGTGTGTATATATGTGTGTGTGTGTGTGTGTGTGTGTGTGTGTGTGTGTGTGTGTGTGTGTGTGTGTGTGTGTGCATGTGTGTGTGTGTGTGTGTGTGTGTGTGTGTCCATGTGAGGGTGAGAGTGAGAGAGAGAGAGAAAACATAGGTCTTCATGAGAGAGTATGTTTGTGTGTGTGTGTGTGTGAGTGTGTGTTCGCTTTTGCATGCACAACACACCTGAGCCCTCAGTGAAGCAATCAAACATTTAAAAGATGTAATAAAGGATTCATAATCACATTTAATAGTCTTCTAATTTTAATACTAAAGCAAATGTTCCAGCATTAGCAAAGCACATAACTGGTTGAAAGTGAACTGGCAGTAACCCAAATAAAGTGTGAAGCTCATAAACTATATTTTCTCAGCAGGAGGACAGTTAATGAGTGAATTTTATTATTTGGTTTTCCGACATGATACGATAGATGGGATGTTAATTGGCTGATCCATTTGACCTGCTGTGGTGAACAGTCACATATTTTTAATCGTAATGCCAGTTTAATAAACATCTCTCTCTCCCTTTTTTTTTTAAATCGCTCAGTGCTCAAAGTTGTTTACTTTGTTTGGGAAATTGTTATTGCTCTTCTTGTTATGAGAAAATCGTGGAGACTAATCTGCCCTCTGTCCAAGATGCAATTCACAAACATGGCTGCTGTTTTCTCCTCTCCCTCTCTTTTTTCTCCTAACTCTATGATGGAGTGCGGCACAACCCACGTGCTGCGTTTGTGTTTGCGATGCACCAAACAGCGTGGCGTCACTCGCACTCACCCGGGGTGTCATACTAACAAGGCCTAAAACTGCCCGAGCTTAGCATGTGGTCAGCGAGCGAGTTTGCTTATTAGTGTCACAGCTCGCTCAATTTCGAGCTTATCATCTGCTCCACGACATACAGCGTGTGGATAATAACTCTGGCACGGCTCTCGGGGTCCAAACAAATAAGCTGGAATTAAAAAAGAAGGCCTGACATTACACTGTATCCTACTTTAGCATGGACAGAGCAAAATGACGCTACAGAAAAAGCACAATTCATGACCAACAAATTTACAGGAAGGAGGGAGAAAAAGA
>NC_063209.1:9932871-9962871 GCF_017589495.1 Alosa alosa | reverse complement strand
TACACACACAACACACACACACACACACACCGGCACAGCAGTTCAAATCACTCCATTGAAAACTGACCTGAACCCACTCATGTGTTCAGGATTCACACCTACTTGTGACACACACACACTCACACTCACAGTCACACACGCATACCTCACATCGCGCACGCGATGTATAAAGCGCGACGCCTGCGCGACACATGCACGCACACACAAACACACCCCTGTTCCTTTCACCTCTGTATGTGCATGCAAGTTTTTTCGGTAACACTTTACTTGACACATTTACTTTACTGCACATAAAGCATTCATGACTGTTTCATGAGACATGACTCAACATTCATACCAAACCTTTCATGAATGTGGAAAACAGAATGACGACAACTTGTCAAAATAAAAGTCCAACATCGTATTTGTGTAACCTGGATATGATTAATTTAATCTCTCTAGCCCAGGGGTCGACAACCCGCGGCTCCGGAGCCGCATGCGGCTCTTTAAACCCTCTGATGCGGCTCAGCTTTTGAAATTAATAATTAATGAGTATTTAATTTAAAAATGCATTTTATTTTAGTTTGTTCATTTTCAAAATGTAATATTGTAAATCTGAGTAATTTAGCCTAGCCTATACAACTTTCCACCTCACTTGACTCCGTAACCGTAGCTGCACAACATTGTTACATTCGCGGTTCGTTGCCATGTCAACATCAAACAAAATCACCGAATTTCCTCCATTTCAGTCAACGAGAACACTTTAATTGTTATTGTTGATGTGTGCGCTTGCTGTAGGCTAGATAAGGAAAATGTCAAAAAGGAAACGTCAGCGACCACAGCTTGTGAGCGGGATAACAAGGCTGAAATGGGGAAAAAAGTTTCCATCCGAAGACTGATTCTGAAAACGCGAAATGAACTGCCCGTTATATATCGCACACTGCAACAACTTAGTAGGCTAGCCTATTGCTGTGTTAACCCTGTTCGGTTCCACTTGCATGTGAGAAATCTTTCTCACATATGAAAAATATAAAGGCACTGGAAAAATAGGGGGTGGTGTTTAGCCTACATGGGAAGCTTAAGGCCTATACTTCTGTCATTCCACTTTACATTTCAAGTTACTTGCACATTAAAACTGGTAGAAAATGTAGGCTATTTAAAAATCCTCTGTTGAATGAAAGTACAGTAACTGTACATTAAATATCCAAACTTTTTCTTGTAACCATCCTTATGTGGCTCTTCTGAGATTCAAAAAATAATACATTTGGTAAAAGTGGCTCTCCAGGCAAAAAAGGTTGCCAACCCCTGCTCTAGCCTTTGTAAATATTTCATGAATATCTTATGAAGTCTACATTGAATGTCACTTTACTATACAAGTTGTGAAGTATTCGTAATCACTGAGTTTAACACTGTGAGGTAAACTAGCCTACATTCAGCTGACCCGTATTTGTGTATCCTGGAATGGTTGGACATTCCCAGTAGCAAAAGATATCATCTGCAAAGGTTACATCATTAAAACAAATACATTTTTATGAAACAAAAAATATTTGCTTGAATTTTGCTTAAGAGGTTTGGACCAAAAACGGCAATGCTGCTTTGCGACTTTGGACTTTTATTTTGACAAGTTCTCGTTGTTCTGTCTTCCACATTCATGAAAGGTTTGGTATGAATGTTGAGTCATGTCTCATGAAACAGTCATGAATGCTTTATGTGCAGTTTATGACAGCTGCTATGAATGTGTTATGGACTCACCCGTCAAGTAAAGTGTTACCGTTTTTTCTTTACCGGTATCATTAAAGGTGTGAAAGCGGTAAGAGAAAATACACCCATTGGTGGTATTGTATATACATATATATATAGTGTGCAATAGGTGGTATTGTATATATATATTGTTCAATAGGTGGTATTGTATATATATATATATATATATATATATATATATATATATATATATAGTGTGCAATAGGTGGTATTGTATATATATATATATATATTGTTCAATAGGTGGTATTGTATATACATATATATATATAGTGTGCAATATGTGGTATTGTATATATATATTGTTCAATAGGTGGTATTGTATATATATATATATATATATATAGTGTGCAATAGGTGGTATTGTATATATATATTGTTCAATAGGTGGTATTGTATATACATATATATATAGTGTGCAATAGGTGGTATTGTATATATATATTGTTCAATAGGTGGTATTGTATATATATATTGTGCAATAGGTGGTATTGTACCTAGCGTAGCCTAACTTAATGCCCTCTATCTACACAAATGTGAAGAACGTGTGATTGTCCCATTATTCACATACAACCACATCCACATAATGGCCATCATCAAGGGCTCAGAGGGGTGGGCTACAGAAAGCTCTTAATCGTAGCATTGTGCTCCCAATGTAGCAAATGCAGCATACAGTACCATACATCAGGACACACATAACCACCCTTAACAAGCTAACAACACAGTAACACTAACAGGATGCTACATTTACATGTGTAGGAAATGGATGTGTTGTTATCTGTGTTCTTGTTTTATTCAAATGCAGGCACACACACACACACACACACACACACACACACACACACATACACACACACACACACACACACACACACACACAATGCAACAATGTCAAGCTTTGCAGGCACAGAAAAACACATACCTGTATGTAAAAACACAAACATCAACTCCCACATCAACCAACACATGCCCACATGCAAAAGTGAGCAAGAGTTCAAAAAACACACACATAGATGGTTAACTAAGGTGCAACCCCAGTGCACAATAGCATGCGACACACTGTCTTAAAACTCTTAGAGTTTTGGAGGCCTTCAGGAGAACTAAATCAGGATTAATGGAAAAGCACTGAATCTCTCAGTGCAAAGTCAAGTCAAGAATTGGGCACTGAAATCCCATTTTACAAACCCAGGGCCCCCATCTACACAAATGTGAAGAACGGTGATTGTCCCATTATTCACATACAACCACATCCACATAATGGCCATCATGCCCTCTATCTACACAAATGTGAAGAACGTGTGATTGTCCCATTATTCACATACAACCACATCCACATAATGGCCATCATCAAGGGCTCAGAGGGGTGGGCTACAGAAAGCTCTTAATCGTAGCATTGTGCTCCCAATGTAGCAAATGCAGCATACAGTACCATACATCAGGACACACATAACCACCCTTAACAAGCTAACAACACAGTAACACTAACAGGATGCTACATTTACATGTGTAGGAAATGGATGTGTTGTTATCTGTGTTCTTGTTTTATTCAAATGCAGGCACACACACACACACACACACACACACACACACACACACATACACACACACACACACACACACACACACAATAATGCAACAATGTCAAGCTTTGCAGGCACAGAAAACACATACTGTATGTAAAAACACAAACATCAACTCCCACATCAACCAACACATGCCCACATGCAAAAGTGAGCACAGTTCATAAAAAACACACACATAGATGGTTAACTAAGGTGCAACCCAGTGCACAACAGCATGCGATCACACACTGTCTTAAAACTCTTAGAGTTTTTGGAGGCCTTCAGGAGAACTAAATCAGGATTAATGGAAAAGCAATGAATCTCTCAGTGCAAAGTCAAGCCGAAGAATTGGGCACTGAAATCCCATTTTACAACCCAGGGCCCTCTATCTACCACTCCTAATCTTTTTCCCTCTAAATCCTCTCTGCCGGCCTCTCATCTTATTTTCTCTCTCTCTCTCCCTCTCTCTCTCCCTCTCTCTCTTCTTCCCGTTGCTTATGGTACGATGGCATTGAGCGTTATATCGATCAGACATCATCGCCATTGTCTTGTCTCGGCCTGCCGTGAGTAAGTGCACATGGCGCACGTGGGGAGCTGTGTCAGAGCCTGCTGAACGTGCTCCGTAACAATGGCTGTGGCCCGGTCTGACTCACAGTACCGCTGACATCAATGAGGAGGGGATTTGGAGCAGTGTGTGTGTGGAGCAGTGTGTGTGTGGAGAAGTGTGTGTGTGTGTGGAGCAGTGTGTGTGGAGAAGTGTGTGTGTGGAGCAGTGTGTGTGTGGAGCAGTGTGTGTGTGGAGCAGTGTGTGTGTGGAGAAGTGTGTGTGTGGGAGCAGTGTGTGTGGAGAAGTGTGTGTGTGTGGAGCAGTGTGTGTGTGGAGAAGTGTGTGTGTGGAGCAGTGTGTGTGTGGAGCAGTGTGTGTGTGGAGAAGTGTGTGTGTGGAGAAGTGTGTGTGTGTGGAGCAGTGTGTGTGGAGAAGTGTGTGTGTGGAGCAGTGTGTGTGTGGAGCAGTGTGTGTGTGGAGCAGTGTGTGTGTGGAGAAGTGTGAGTGTGGAGAAGTGTGAGTCCGCACCGCGGTGGGGGCGACGGTGACAGTAGCAGTGGTAGTGCAATGTTGAAAGGCCCCTTTTTTTTTTTCATTTTCTTCATTTCTTTCTCTCTCTCTCTCTCTCTCTCTCTCTCTCTCTCTCTCTCTCTCATCTCTCTCCTACTCCCTTTCTAACTCTCTCTCTCTTGCTCCCTTTCTATCTCTCTCTCTCTCTCTTTCCATTTACACAGTGTCTTAGTGAGTGATGTCTGAATGAGCTTTAACCATCACAATAGAATGGGGGGATGGATGGGTGGTGGAGTAGGGATGGGATGGGGGTTGACAGAGCAGAGAGGTTGGGAGGTGATGTTGGGGGTTTGGGTTGGGTTTGGGGGCGGGGTGGGGGTGGGGGTGGGGGCTGGGGAGGTCTGAGGGCGATGAGGACTTGTATGCATTGTGCGTGATATAATACTGGGATGGAAAGAGCTTTTATCTTTTCAATGGGAATGTCAGTGTATAAAGCGGTGGCTGTGAAGGGGACCCAATCTCTTTGATTTCTGGGCCCTTTCTTCCTGTAATTACGTTTTTTAATGGCTTTTTTGGCAAATGATAACTCTGGGCGGCGGGGCTCTCTCAGCGGCGCACGCGGTGCTTTTGGAAAAAGCCTGGGTAATGGGGAGAGCTACTAATGAACTACAAGGGCAGAGCATCGTTTGTAATTTGCTTTTAATGTGTGTAATGATCTCTCTTTGAGGCGAGGCCAGCCGCCAAGGTAACGCAGGTAGTGAAGAGGAGAGATGGAGCGCGGTGGAATCATAGCGTCGTGCCTTCATAGACAATAATCGATTTTTTTCTTTTACCAAACGAAAAAGCAACAAACAAAAATGAAATGGGTGCTTGGAAAGTGAACAGAACTGGGGATGGCAATTTCACAGCAGCCTTTACGGCCGACGATGTAACTTGTTTTTGTCTTCCCCAAAGACAGTAGATAATGCTCTGAGTGAAGCCATCACTGCTGAGTGTGCGGGAGCGACGCGATGACAATAAAACACACCAGCCTTCCGCTAGCACACAAGGCTGCAGGGGCATGACAGAGAGCCACACCAACCCAATCCACAGTTTTATAACCTGGGGAATAACCAACATGATACTGAGGTATCATTTCAAATACGCTTCACACACACACACACACACACACACATATATATATATATATATATATATATATATATATATATATATATATATATATATTATGAGGGGCCGTCTAGGCCTTAATAATTCATACTTGGTCTTACACACACTATCATAACCTTGCACACTCACTATCATAGTCATTTTACATGTGTGTATGAGAGGGTATAGTCGTGTATGTGAGAGTATAGTAGTGTATGTGAAGGAGTATAGTAGTAAATGTGAGAGAGTATAGTAGTGTATATGAGAGAGTAAAGAGTATAGTAGTGTATGTGAGAGAGTTTAGTAGTAGGCCTACATGTGAGAGAATATAGTAGTGTATGTGAGAGAGTGTAGTCGTATATGTGAGAGACTAGGCTATAGTAGTGTATGTGAGAGAGTAGGCCTATAGTAGTGTATGTGAGAGAGTTTGGTAGTGTATGTGAGAGAGTATAGTAGTGTATGTGAGAGAGAGTATACAGTAGTGTATGCGAGAGAGTATACTAGTGTATGCAAGAGAGTATAGTAGTGTATGCGAGAGTTTAGTAGTGAATGCAAGAGAGTATAGTAGTGAATGTGAGAGAGTATAGTAGTAGGCTATATGTGAGAGAGTATAGTCGTGTATGTGAGAGAGTATAGCGGTGTGTGTGAGAGTTTGCATGAAACGGAAGGAGTTTGATTTCTCAGTTCCTGATTGGTTTGTCAATGTCACTTCTCTCTAGCTAGCCAATTAAAATCAAGGAAGGGGCGGGACCTACACTGTCAACAATGTTCGTGTAGACCTAGTGGTGGAGGAAAAAATCAGCCAAGTCCTACTCAAGTCCTACGTGACTAAATATTAAACTACTACTGCAAACTGAATGCAAATTAGGCTACAAAGACATGAGGGGTGCCTAATCTATTGTAATTGCAGGCTACCAGCTCCTTTTGTCTGGCGAAGTCATATTTTAGTGAACTGAGTCCTGAAAAATTGCTGCGGGACCTAGCATTTACACTGTCAACACGGTTCGCATAACGTCAGTGGTGGGGGGGAAAATCAGCCAAGTCCTATGTGACTAAATATTAAACTACTACTGCAAACCGAATGCAAATTACAAAGACACAAGGGGTGACATATTCTATTGTAATGCCAGCTCCTTTGTCTGGCGGTCATATTTTAGTGAACTGAGTCCTGAAAGATTGCCATTTCAGTTAGCTAGTTAGTTAGCATTAAGCCAGGCAGCAAAGACATGCTGCTGGTAGATAGTTTGGTAACCTTGCAACAATAAACACTTCACCTGCAGCACTATGAAATGACTGAAATGAGCGCTGCCTGGAGCTCTGTTCTAGAATCTTTGGCTGCCAGTGCAAAAATAGCGATGTGGACACAGGCTCACGAGTCACTTGCAACAGCAGACAAGGTTACCAAAAGCGTCTGCCAGCCAAACTGTAATGCACGTCCTTTTTTGAATGTTGCTGGAATGCTAGCTAACTAGCTAACTGCAATGGCAGCAATCTTTCAGATCTCAGTTCACTAAAATATGACTTCGCCAGACAAGCTGGTAGCCTAGGCTATTAGGCTACAATAGAATAAGCACCCCTCATGTCTTTGTAGCCTAACTGCATTCGGTTTGCAGTAGTAGTTTAATATTTAGTCACATAGGACTTATCTGATTTTTTCCTCCACCACTAGGTCTACACGAACATTGTTGACAGTGTAGGTCCGGCCCCTTCCTTGATTTTAATTGGCTAGCTAGAGAGAAGTGACATTGACAAACCAATCAGGAACTGAGAAATCAAACTCCTTCCGTTTCATCCAAACTCCCTTCCTTTTCATGCAAACTTTCTCACACACACCACTATACTCTCTCACATACACCACTATACTCTCTCACATATACTACTATACTCTCTCGCATTCACTACTATACCTTCTCGCATACACTACTAAAGTCTCTCGCATACACTACTAAACTCTCTCGCATAAACTATTATACTCTCTCGCATACACTACTAAACTCTCTCGCATACACTACTATACTCTCTTGCATACACTAGTATACTCTCTCTATACTCTCTCTATACACTACTATACTCTCTCACATACACTACTATAGTCTCACATATACGACTATACTCTCTCACATACACTACTATAGTCTCTCACATACAATACTATATTCTCTCACATGTACTACTAAACTCTCTCACATACACTACTATACTCTCTCACATACACGACTATACCCTCTCATACATACATGTAAAATGACTATTGTAGTAAGTGTGCATGAGTATAGTGGTGTATGTGCAAGATTATGATAGTGTGTGTAAGACCAAGTGAATTAAGGCCTAGACGGCCCCTCATATATTATTGTAACAATTTGATAGTGACACACACTGTTGTCCAATCAAAAGGTTTATTAGCTGAGAATGAGAGCAGGGACACAGACACAGAACACAATACAAACAGGGCAGGTCAAGTAGACACACACACTACACATACAGGGGAGGACGCAGCCCCCACACAAAAAGGATCACACACGAGGGAGAACTAAAAGGGGAACATGTTACAATAAAGACGCTAACATTACACTCAAAACTTAGGAGAAATACAGACATAAACCCCCAAATGTTCACCCCCGTATCGCAGCATGCCCTGCGTGGGAGAACGCTAACAATGTCTTGTGCGCCGACGTTACATTATATATATTATTATGATCATGAAGAGCTGCTGCAGGTTTAGTCAGATTTTTTTTTTTTTTCTTTTTCGCATGCCCAAATTTCCGTCAATGATTCCCGGACACTGAAAGACCGGGTACACGAAACTTGGTGGGCATGTAACCCCACATGGATAGCATGGAACCATCGTTTTCGTTTTGATCTGTAGCCCCCGCTGGACTGGACCCCGAAAAGGAGGGTAGGGCAGACACAGTTTTCTGTGAATATCTCAAAACCGTAGGGTTTAGGAGGACCATTTTTTTTTTGTATGTTGATCTCAAGGGACCATGTCAACCCATTCCATAACCACTCATTTCATGTATAGCCACCTAGTTAAACACAAAAAGTAAAAATGAGGTGGTGTAATTGAAGGTATCTGTGACCTAACATAGTCAAAACTGCACGAAATTGGAAGTGTAGGATCATTATGACACCCTCTGTATGCACGCACGTTTTGTGGAATTCCCTCATGGGGGCCACACAATAAATTAATTTATGTTACTATACACCAACTGGCCTGTAGGTGGCCGGAGACAGTTTTCTGTGAATATCTCGAGAACCGTGGGGCCTAGGAGGTCCACCTTTTTTATGTATGTTGGTCTTGTAGCCCCACTAGACTTTTACGGAAAAATTTCATTTTGTCCCCGGGGACCACCACCAGCCCCCCCTTTCATCCATGGGGGGATCTAAAAAAATTAGGTTATGTGTACATTTAGTGACTGTACACTCATTGGCCTGTAAATGGCGGTGCACACATATACACATGCACACACACAGGCACCCACATACTATCGGTATTAGAACGGCCGATACATAATTACAAATTCAGTAGGATTAAAAGAAAGCCAAAATAAATATTCATCATCATCATCATGGCTGCATTTTCAGTATTGGCCTTGTCAGCCAGAGATATTGTGATGAAAACACCTAATTTTTTGCTTTTTCATTTTTAACTAGGTGGCGCTATACATGAAATAAGTGGTAATGGGATGGGTTGACATGCCCCCTTAAGACCAACATACATAAAAAAGGTGGACCTCCTAGGCCCTAATGGTTCTCGAGATATTCACAGAAAACTGTCTCCGGCCACCTACAGGCCAGTTGGTGTATAGTAACATAAATTAATTTATTGTGTGGCCCCCCATGAACGGAATTCCACAAAACTTGTCATAATGATCCTACACTTCCAATTTCGTGCAGTTTTGACTATGTTAGGTCACAGATACCTTCAATTACAACACCTCATTTTTGTCACAGTGATGACTTCCTGGATCTCAGTTCTTAGGCAGATAGCCTCCCTTTGGGCATTAATTGATAATTAAAGATGGTGAAAAGAGGTGACACTTCACCAGAAGAGGTGACACTGTGACACTGCACCAGAAGCAAACACACACACACACACACACACACACACACACAAACAGAGGGAGCATTTCACATGTATTAACACACTTTTTGGCAATGGTAGGAGTTTGAGGAGTTTATAGCTAAAGACCCAAGACTACCACCCCAAAAAAAAAAAAAAAAAAATAAATTCTCACCACCTGCTACAATTAGAAAAACTCAGGGAGAGAGTGTGTGTGAGAGAGAGATAGAAATAGAAAGAGAGGAGGGTGAGATAGGCTTGTATCCAGGGCTTCCAATGCAGTGCACTCGTACGCAATGATATCACATTATGCTCCTGCCTTTCTGGAAGATCCCCAACATCACAATCACTCATTGTGCTCTCACTCAGAAAACAGCCCCCATCTCCTTACAGCCATCACACACACACACACACACACACACACACACTCTCACACACACACACACACACACACACACACTCTCACACACACACACACACACACACACACTCAGCACTCCTCATGCCTGTGCCAGGCGGGCGAGCTCATCCGCCGTGGCATGTTCCCCCCCCTCTGTGACAATGTGGCTTTTAATGGCGAGTATTTATTCAGCTGCTCCTACGCTCAGCTCACGCTTGACACGACTCTCCGGATGTGACAGGCCATTAACAAGAGCACAGGCATGGACAAGAGGGAGAGAGAGAAGGGGCAGAGAGAGAGAGAGAGAGAGAGAGAGAGAGAGAGAGAGAGAGGGAGGGAGGGAGGGAGAGAGATGGAGATAGATAGATACAGGAGAGGAAGCTGGACAGGTAAAGAGATGGGAGAGAAAGAAGATACAGAGGCGATAGAAAGAGATAAGAGAAAGAGGGAGAAAGCGAGTGAAGAGGGAAGGAAAAGGTTAGGGAGGACAGACGAACATACTCCCCAATCAGGAGAAATAGATGTCATGAGTAGAGAGAGAAAAATGCAGAGAACGTAGGGAAGAAGCCACAGGAGGTAAATAGCTGGAAATGGAGGAGGTGGAGGTAGAGGTGGAGAAATGAAAAGAAGAAGTGAGGGCAGAGATGGAGGGAGGTGTGGAGCAGGGGGGGGCAGTGACTCAGTGTGATACTGGGAACATATTATAGAGATAAAAGGCAAAGAGCAAGTAGACGGGGGGCGGAGGGGTAGGTGTGTGTGGGTGTGGGTGTGTGTGTGTGTGTGGGGGTGTGTGGGGGGTGTGTGGTGTGTGTGATGTGTGTGGGTGTGTTTGGGTGTGTGTGTGTGAGGTGGGGGGTTAGGTAAGGTGGCAGGGAGGGGTAAGAGATGAGGGGCCAGAGATAAAGTCATGGTGAGCGAGAGGTACCTGTCGGGTTGCCTGCTTTGTGTCGGGGAGGCAGGTGAGGGGGGTTCAGGGTTGTTATCGCTCTGAGAAGTCTCCTGTTTCCTCCTCGGCCCCGACCAGAATACCATCTGCTGAATGCTGAGGAAAGGAGAGCGAGAGAGAGGGAGCGAGAGAGATGGAGGGAGAGAGGAGGGAGAGAGAGAGATAAAGGGAGAGGGAGGGAGAAAGAGAGGTAGGGAGGGAGAGAGAGCAAGAGAATCACAAGAAAACAAATGAGAAATGCATGACAAGGTGTGTGTGTGTGTGTGTGTGTGTGTGTGTGTGTGTGTGTGTGTGTGTCTAAGTGAATGTGTAGGAATGAAATACTGGAGACACAGTCTGTCTGCCTGCTATTGAGACACATTTGTACCAAACTATTTAGCACTGTTGTTAGACTGCAGAGGCAGAACAGGCTCTGGGTGTTCTGTGTCTCCAGAAGACTCCCAACATGATACTAAACATACACAACCACACGCACACACACACATGTGCACAAGTACACGCACACGCACGCACGCACGCACGCACACACACACACACACACACACACACACACACACACACACACACACACAGACACACAGATACAGATACAGTGTATATTGCCTCATATAACAATTACGGCCTAATAAAACATAACCTTTCCGAGAGAAAAGAAAAAGCAAATATCAGAGGCGGGATCGGTACCTGATGTGGGAAATGAGACCTGTGAATGACAGAGAACGACAGAGAGAGAGATAGAGAGAGAGAGAGAGAGAGAGAGAGAGCACAGGTCTCTCCCCCATGCTCATGAGTTAATTGAGATTGATTGGCCCTCATTCACTGGAAACATGGTGTGTGTTCATGTTTAAATGACTGGGAGAAGCCTGGGGAGACCATCATAGACTAATACCTCATCATGGCTCGCTTATCTAATGGGCAACCATTACGGCACTCACGCACGCTTTGCAACGACGTGCCGCATTATTTTTAGTCCGCAATTAATAAAGCTAAATCCAGAGTATGCTTCACTGCGAGCAATTATTGACAGAGAACAAGGTTTGTGCATAATAAGAGTGTAATTACTTTGCAATTAAGGAATAATGACTGATGTAAGCTTTGGGGCATCTGCTGTTTCCAAGCCCATTGTTGGGCTTACAAACAGCCCCGTGAGAAAACACAGGGGCCTGATAGGTATGCTCCACAAGTACAGTAAATCACATGCACGTGTACACACACACACACACACACACACACACAAACACACACAACATTGCTATAATATTGAACACACATATACAACCAAGTGTTAGCATTGTTAGAGTACATACTGTAGCATACTTAACCAGATCTAGTATTGGTACAGTACTTTACATACAAGCCAGAGCTAGCATCACTATACTACTTAACATGCAAGCCAGAGCTAGCATTGTTACTTATAGCTCTGCTAGCTCAAGGGGAAAGTACCCGGGGAACACAATGGTGAAAGAGTAAATGTCGGAGGACTGAGGCTCCAGACTCCTCCATGTGATTGCATTAGGCGAGCATCCCGCAGATGCTAGTGATCAAGCGGCAGCATCATATCCTGTCTGCGTGCGTCTGGAATGTTACATCTCATTTCCTCATCTCTCACAAGACGCCCGGCGAGCACAAGGGGATTGTGGGAAGGGAATGAAAGAAGGCTCTTGTTGTCAGCCGATCGGTGGGAGCCACGGCACTCTTGGGTCTGGCTAATGAATGGTACCACTGTCCCCACAGCATATGGTGGCGCATTAAAAACCATCATGACTGATCAATTATCACGTTATTCTGATGGTTAACCCCCTCTGCTGTTGAAAGGGGAAAATGTGCATAAGTCATGGGTTATATGTCATATTGCCATCTTGAGATCATTTGCAGGATGCATGGAGGCAACAGTCATGTCATTGTCTTCTTTGTGCATGGAACCAGGAAACCCATATTGTGTTGAAAATAATTCAGATTCTCTGGTCTGATAGAAATAGTAATGGTAAATTCCTATGGTATTGTTTGTATGTACTGTATTATATCTACTAGTATATCAAACTTGTTATCACACTGCATGAATGTAAACTCATATGTGGTAAAGCAGACAAACCCACTATACTATAACTCTATAGCAGAATGTTTGGGTGAGTTCTCAGAGGTGATAAACAAACAAACAAATAAAATATGTTGAATTGAATATGGGCTCACATCTCACATAAAGCTATGCTATGTGTAGCCTATAGAGGGAAAAGTCTTGACCTGGTGCAGGCTAGATTCCCTCTGAATCTCCTGCAGTGTTGGGCCTTTTGAAAACAGTTTCCACATGCTTACTGCATTAAACCAGCTGCCTACTTTAGCCTTCAGCAATGTTGTACAGATATGGAAGATCTGCTGTAGGACCTGTGAGATACAGCAACAAGAAGAGAGAGAGAGAGAGAGAGAGAGAGAGAGAGAGAGAGAGAGAGAAGACAGAGAGAGAGAGGGAGAGAGAGAGAGAGAGAGAGAGAGAAAGACAGAGAGAGAGAGGGAGAGAGAGAGAGGGAAGGATGGTAAATTGAAAGAGGAATGGAGGGGAGATGTAGAGGAAGAAGGAGGAAGAGAGAGAGGGGGAGAGAGAGAGAAAGACAGAGAGAGAGAGAGAGAGAGAGAGAGAGAGAGAGAGAGACAGTGAGTGGAAGCAAAGCATATTTGGATGAGCGCCAATTGAGTGCGCTGCGATGCACCAGTCGTGATTAGCACCAGTCGAGCTACTGTATGCATCGCTACAATAATGCAATTAATGTAATAGGGCAGAGGCAGAGAATCAACAGCTTTTACAGTGAAAAGGTCAAGGGCTGCATGCTGAAAGATCAAAGCCAATGACTGCAGGGACAAGCCAATAAACAAAGGAACTAGGCGGAAATGTCGAAATATCCAGCAACAGCAGCATGGGAGGATGTCAGGGAGAGAACACACATACACACACACACACACACACACACACACACACACACACACACACACACACACACACACACACACACACACACACACACACACACACACACACACACACACACACACACACACACACACACACACACACACACACACACATACACACACACACACATACACACACACACACACACACACACACACACCTACACACATGCTCCCAAGGGGTACATTTTCAAGGAGCTGCGAGAACCTAATCAAGGGTGACTTGCCTTTGCTTGGAGGGCTGTGGGCATGAGAACGAGAGAAAGAGAAGAGAGAGACAGAGAAAAAAGAAGAAAAGAAGAAGGAGGAAAGAGAGAGAGAGAGAGAGAGAGAGAAAAAGGTAAGAAAGAAAATGCAAGGAGCAGCACAAATCCACGCAATGATTCCAGCAGCCAGGAGAGGTGGAAGAGGCTGATATTGAAAGAGGAGAGGAGGAAGTAGAGCACTAGAGAGATCAGAAGAGGGGAGATAATGTGATACACATCACAAACAGATGGACAGACAGGGTGGAGAGGAGGAGAGGAGAGGAGGATAAGAGAGGAGATGGGGAGGAGGGGTTAGCATGAGCAGCGGCCGACGGAGGGCGCTTTGGCAGCGAGCACATTCGCCAGATGAACGACAGGAACATGACCTCATGAATAAATATGAACACAAAGAGAGAGTGGGAGAGAAAATAAATCTGCCATTAAGGCCTTCTTTGAGGTTCTCTCTTACTCAGCACTGCGTCACCCTCCGTGGCATTTGGGGTAAAATAATTAGAAAGATCCCAAGCTAATCACACCCGCCGGCCCATAGCTAAGGGGCCAACACGCTTATTATGGGATGTTGCGCTGACTAACACAGCCTTGGGTTACCGGGGATCCAACTAAGGCCAGTGTCCAAAAAGACAACCCCCCCCCCCCAGAAAAAATAAATTAAAATAAATAAATAAATAAAAATAACACAAGCCCTGAAATAGTACTGGAGCTAAAAATAGCATCTGGGCTTTTTGAGATGCAGTAGGAACATGACTGGATTACTGTGTTTATCCCCAGACTGTTCTCAGCCTGGTAGACACAGAGGGCGAGGGAGAAATAGATAGAGAGGGAGAGAGAGAGAGAGAAGGAGAGAGAGAGAGGGAGAGAGAGACAGATAGGGAAAGTGTGCCGGCACAAACAGCTGATATCCCATTCTGTTGTGACGCCAGGGACTTGTGCAAGCCCAAGGAGGGCGTCTTGAAAAGCAGCATGAAGAACTAACAACAAAGAGGCAACTGACAGACAGACAGTGGAGAACACACACACTCACACGCACACACATGCATGCACACACACACGTCCCACAAACACATACAGTACACACACACTCATCCAAAACATTGATACACACTCACTGTCATGCATACTGTACACCACGCACACACACACACACACACACACACACACACACACACACACACACACACACACACACACACACACACACAGGCCTGCACAGCAACACACACATGCATAAGTACACACTTTTTGTGTTGAGACAAGCCTAAAGCAGTGTGAGAAATGGCCTTTTTAATTATCCTTATTGATTCCCCTGGTGGCCGGCGTGGAGAGCTGTTTACTCCTGGGCAGTAATGCATTATGTCCGTCGCTGAATTGATGAATGCATTTTAATCTTAATCTATCAGAGTAATGCAACTCTGGAATAAATCACAAGCGTTAGCTGCCAGCTGTCCCCGCCATATTCCCTCGGCAATTAGCCACAGAGAGGAAATGGACTCGTCTCTCTTTCACTCTCTCTCTCCCTCCCTCCCTTCCTCTCTCTCTATCTCTCTCTCTCTCTCTCTTTCTTACACACACACACAAACAAACAGACACACACAAAGACACACTAACTATCGCTCTCTCTCATACTGTACATAAACACACACACTCTCTCCCTCTGTCTTTTTCTCTTACACACAGGCACACACACACACACACACACACACACACACACACACACACTCACACACACTATGTATTCTTTCTCCCTCTCTCACAGACTTCTTCTCCCCTCTCTCTCTCATTCTCAGCCAACTCTCTTATACCCCCCTCCACTATTTCCCTTGTTTCCCTCCCAGCCTCTCTCTTTCTCTCTCTCTCTCTCTCTCTCTCTATCCGTTAAAGCCATACGCACTCTCGACAGATGAAGAGGGTGCCATTTGCATCTCTCAGTTTTTGGTGTAAATATAGGTTGTGTTGTGATGATCGCCCGGTGGGATTTAAGAGAGAAAAAAAACAGATACAGAGAGAGAGAAGAAAAAACGTGGAAAGAATGATGAAGAGGAAGAATTAGTGGAGAGCGCGTGCAAGATGATGCATATTCCTGCTCATTTAAAACTAGATTAGGAGACGCGCGTACAATGTCTCTGAGATGAGAAGCACTCATTCAAATGTGCCAGAGACTGAATCTACATCAAATTAGCAGCCTCCATCAAGAGACAGAGTGTGGATCACAAAAAAAAACTCTGCAGTGTTTTGGTGCCAGTAAAGTCGTTAGCCACCCTAAACAGCGTGGCAACTCCCGAGAACTGCTGTCAGTTTAGCTTACTGTTGGTGTTGGAATAAAAACAGGAAAAAAACAACATTGACATTCTTTTTTTTTGCTAAGCCCTCAGAGCTATCTGGCGATGCTGAAAGGTGTATACACACACACACACACACACACACACACACACACACACACACACACACACACACACACACACACACCACACACACACACACACACACACATACACACAGAGAGAGAGAGACACACACACACACGCACACACATGCACACACATACACTCTCTCACACGCACACACACATACACACACACACACACACACACACACACACACCACACACACACACACACACACACACACACACACACACACACACACCACACACACACACACACATATACACAGAGAGAGAGAGACACACACACACACGCACACACATGCACACACATACACTCTCTCACACACACACACACACACACACACACACACACACACACACACACACACACACAGGTGCAAAAACCACCCAAAGACTTTGAATGGTTTTCCCGACTGTCAACACCTGGACCCGATCTCTTCCCCCCGAGTGACCTGGCCTGGCCCCAGCCCTTCCACGCCACTCGGTCCACCTCTGTGTGACAGGCACTTGTCATGCGATGCTTGTGACGCAGGTTGGCATCACGCCTTGACGACGACCTCCTCAGACACCCAACAGCTAACCATGTCATCCTCTGCCCTGATCTGGCATCTGATAAGCCCCCTGATCCATTTTAGACCCAAGCACTTTTCTTGGGTGGGGTTGGGATGAAGGTTTCTCACGTTATCTGGACGTATTATTCTATATATCAAATGTTCTATTCTGTCTATTATATCCATGGCCACCCCCCTGGTGCAGATGAGTTCATTCTATTGTTCTAAACAAACAATTCACTCTCCACCTCAGTGTAATAAAACATCGTTTATTTTATGGTTTATTCATGTTAGCTAGAAGTTAAGTGCCACACAATGTTTTACATGAATATCGTGTCGCAATTAGCCGCAGCATAAACACACTGCTAACTCAAGCATTGCCATCTCAGCTGTGGAACATCGAGTATCTGGAGGTGAAGTCGCCATGGTTGTCTGGGAATTGATGCCACCATGCATGGTTTGCTCATCAAATGGGATGTCAGGAAGAATGCACCACTGTTTGATTCTGCTATTATTTCACCATTTTGAATTCTTCAAGATGCTGGGTAGAGAGAGAAATAAATAGAGAGAGAGAGAGAGAGAGAGGCAGAGAGAGAGAGAGGAGTGTGTGTGATGGAGGATACAGGCAACACCCTTCATTGTTCCTCTGCAGTGCGCCTCCTCCTCTTCAGTCTCAAAAGGCTCCCTAATCACACTACAGTTGTTCTCGCTAGATAGATTTCCCCTCCATGACGACGGATGTCAAAATCGTCTTTTTGGCAGGCGGAAAACAATTGGAGGTGCAACTGGGGATATGTTGAGCAACAATAAATAAATAAATAAATAAAATAACAAAAAACCCTCATCGCCCCCTCACATGGGATTGCTCATCTGGGGAGATTTGGGGTTGGCTTGTGATGGTGTGTGTGTGTGTGTGTGTGTGGTGGGGTGCTGGAGCAGAGCACTCCCTGTCTCTCAGCTGTGAAGCTAATTAGAGCAGTTGGAGGCACCTGATCTTTCCACTCACAGGATTCAGCACAACACCTCCCACTCACCAGTTGAGGAGTACACTAATTGGATTTTGGGCTGTTTTTTCCTCTACACTTTTTTTTCCACACACTTTCCCATTCTTCCTTCCTTCTCTGTAATGGTGTGTGTGTGTGTGTCTTTTTCTCCTCCTATTCTTTCTCCCTCAATCTGTTTTTGATTGATTTATCTTTCTCTCCTCCTGAATGTCTGCATATCTCTCTCTCTTTCTTTCTCTCTCTCTTTTTCTCTCTGCATGTCTGCATGTATCTCTTTCACCTCTCTGCTCTTCACTTCTCTTCGCTCCAACACTTGTTGCTGTTCACTGGACCATGGCTGATATTGCCCCCTCCACCCAACACCCCCAAACACACACACACACACACACACACACCTCCTCACCTCATGGGGCACCCCCACCATCCACCCACCGGAGGGTCACAGATGAGCTGCCCTGTGATGCCACTGATGTGCTTTTTTATCAGTAATTCCACCTAGGCCTGGTACACACACACACACACACACACACACACACACACACACACACACACACACACACACACACACACACACACACACACACACACACACACACACACACACACACACACACACACACACACACACACACACACACACACACACACACACTCATATTTTCCATATTTTCATCACCTCCCAATGCCAAAGGATGTGTTTGTGCTGGAGTAGAGGGCCTCCAGGGATTCCCATATTCATGTTTTTTTTTCCTCCAGTAGGAAGCCAAATAACTAGAGCTGAAAACGACGCAGAAGACTGAGCACAGTTAGGGGAGATGAACATGAGGTTGGGTTACCAGAGAGCAAAACCAAATGCAGTCTAGCGGTCAGCTGGGTCTGGTGCTGACCAAGACCGCGTGGGTGGTGGTGGTGGTCTAGTGGTCAGGAATCTGGGATTCCAACTGGAACATCAGAAGGTTGTGTGAGTTTGATCCCGGGGCTGGACACCACATGGTGCCTTTGAACAAGACACTAAACACGGAATCGCACCAGAGGGACTGACCCTATAATTAGGTCACTGTAAGTCGCTCTGGAGGAGAGCAACTGCTAAATGAACAATCATTTGCTCTGCAAAAGGTTTGTTGAGATAGTTCAATGATACAGTTAAATGACAACGATAAAACTATTATCAATTCTCTCTCTTTAACTCCCTCTCTATATCCCCCTCTCATTTCCAGTTGACGATGGCTGAGCACACTGGCACTTATTTTGTAAGGAAATTCAACACTGACCCTAATCCTGTGGTCCACTGCTGTCAGGAGCAGAGACTTATGTAAGCAGTAGAATGTTCCCAGTGGCTCCGTGTTCCATGGCAGTAGGAAAGAAATGGATGGAGGCGTTGCTTGGAGACGATTTTTGTTTAATTTTGAATGTTCCATATCCACAAAATAAATTCAGAACATAAGATATGTTTGAGATAGATAGATATGGGATGGGTGAATTGATTGATGATGATGGATGGATGGATGGATGGATGGATGGACAGTACTTTATTGAGTAGCATCTTTTATTGGACCCCAAAGAGACATTTCTGATATGTGTCGTTGGGGACTCCAGTAGAGTCTAAATAATGGAATAATGGCATCCTTCATGTCCACTCCTCTCCTTGCAGTTCTATGACTGCTCTTTGTGTGTCTGTGTGTGTGCTCACACTACCCCTAGTGTGTGTCTGTGTGTGCGTGTGTGTGTGTGTTTCTTCTCACAACTCACGGATGGGTCAAAATGCAGACAACAAATCCCTGTGTGTGCATCACACTGGCTACTAAGACACGATTCACTAAACCCTGCCAAGGGCTATATCTTATCCTGATGCGAATAGGACTCCATTCCCCATCAGACACCATCCACCATCCCCCACTCCCCCAGCAGTGGACATGTTCCTGGAGAGGGTCTGGGGTCTCTGGCTGAGCTGGCCCAGCCGTGGGGCATGGGCTCTGGCTGGCTGGGGTCAGGCTCTGCTGCTGTAGCTCTGGACGGTGAAGCAGACACACAGTGTTGACCAGCACTGACTCAATGTTTGCCCACAGTGGGTAGTGTGTTTGAAGTTGCATGGGGAAGTGGAGTCTGTGTTAGCTACTTGTGTTCATATTGGAAACTCACTCAATGTGTGTGTGTGTGTGTGTGTGTGCTTGTGTGTGTGTTTGTGTGTGTGTGTGTGCTTGTGTGTGTGTGTCTGTGTATGTGTGCTTTCTAACAAGTGCAAACTCAGATCCAAATGCTCACAGTGTACACACTTATGGCTGAGTGTCTGTTTGCATTTGTCTATGCCTATGCATATTTTGGCTGGATGGTTAGTTTAACCTCTGCATGCCTTTGTGTGTGTGTGTGTGTGTGTGTGTGTGTGTGTGTGTGTGTGTGTGTGTGTGTGTGTGTGTGTCTGTGTCTGTGTGTTTGTGTGTGTGTGTCTGTGTGTGTGTGTTTGTGTATGTGTGTGTGTGTACCCCTGCGTCTTTGTTTAGCAGCATGCTGGCTCTGCATGTGGGTGTCAGAGGACTCGCTTGACTCCGTGCCCGTGTGTGTCATTTTAAGGGCCTCGGCTTGCTCCTGGACATATGCTGAGCTCGTGAACTTGGCGGCTCAGGGGTGAGAGAGAGGGAGGGGCCCAAACCTCTCATCCATAAAAGATGCCACCGCTCTGGCGATGAGCACTCACCCAAACATCATGGAAAAACTTGAATACACAAACTCCCATATAAACGCCCCATTATGCCTGCATTCGACAATTTGTCATCTAACCTTGACAACGAGTTGTACAAACAACATGTTGATGTTAAATTAAATTATGAGCATATTTAAAATACTTAATAACCCATGCATAATGTACTACAGAGCCCGACTTGGAGATAGCCTGAAGTAACAGAGATTCTAATCATGTGGTGTTGTCATTGATTTAGTAGCTAACGACGGAGAGAGTTAAGGCACTGAGCTCTATGTTTGCATAAATAGCCGGCCAGCGAGATTTGATACAACACAATCTATGGCTGAATATGCCTCTGACGGCCATATGGGATTCATTTGAGCCACAGATGTGTACGGGCTTCATCAAGAAGAAAAAGCTAAATTCAAAAGATCAATTCCTGTGTTTTTTTGTTTTCTCCCTCTGCAGTATATTTGAAAGCGTCATGCCGAGCCCATGTCCATGATTATGTGGTTGGCACACCAATGGGAGCGTCGTCGTCAGAGGCTTGGCAGCGGGTGACCGGTGGATTAGTGCTGGGATGGCTGGACTCCATCTTGTGGGAGAGATACTGAAGGCTGTCATGTTCCCAAACGCTCCCAGCTCTTAATTAAGAGGCATGGCGAAGCACCTGCCTGCAATCAGAACGCGAGGGTGTGTGTGTGTGTGTGTGTGTGTCTTTGTGTGTGTGTGTGTGTGTGTGTGTGTGTGTGTGTGTGTGTGTCTTTGTGTGTGTGTGTGTGTCTTTTTGTGTGTGTGTGTGTGTGTGTGTGTGTGTGTGTGTCTTTTGTGTGTGTGTGTGTGTGTGTGTGTGTGTGTGTGTGTGAGAGTGTGTGTCTATTTATATTACATTCCTCTTGAGTGAGTTGAATGTATGTTTGTGTGTGTTGGGAGGGTGGTGTGTATATTTGCATGTTATTGTATATGTCTCTGTTGGGCATCAATGTGTTTGTGTGTGTAAGTCTGCTCATGTGTCGGTTCTGTGCTGTCCATATGTGCGCCATGGTAGCAGACATACTGTAGTAGATTTTGACCGTCTGTTGTGTGTGTGTGTGTGTGTGTGTGCATGGGTGTGTGAGTGTATGACTTCATGCCTGTGGGTGAGTCCATGTGCATATAAGACACTTGGGTTGCTGGACATATGCTTGATATCGTGAACTCTGGCTACTGAAGGGCAAAAACCCTTCATCCATAAAACATGCCGATCTGTGTGTGTGTGTGTGTGTATGTGTGTGTGTGTGTGTGTGTGGTGTGTGTGTACGCTCTATATTCATACAACATCTGTCATGAATCTCAGTCAGTTTATAGACTTCTGGCTGCATGAATCGGATGACTTGACTTACTACCTAAACCACACACCATTACAAAGCATTTACACTCAATTATTAAACTGATGGTCTTACTCTGATCCAATGACAGTGCACTGCAGGGATGAAATGATCACTGTGCTTCAGTAAAGGGAAATTAAACAATGAGTAAATGCTTCAGCAAGGACACTGCAATTCTTTATTGGGGGAAGTCCACGTCAGAACATTGTCTTTGTTGTGGCGATTGCTGTTGGGTTGACTTTTTTCTTTGTTCCGCTTGCTTGTTTGTGTTATTCAGTGTGTTTTGGTGACTTGTCTTACATGTCACCGAAAAGCTAAATTATGTGGTAGCATCAGAGACAGACAAGGAAGCAGTTAGCAGTACTAGCTGAAGAGGATGAAACAAAGAGATCAAGAAAAATGATCGTGGGAAAAAGGACCAGGATGAAGAAAATGATGCCAAGAAACACACATAAACATAAACAATTGCGCCACGTCATAAGCCGATGACATTTAAATCAATTCTGAGTGAGTGAGCGTTGTGTTGGTGCAATGATTAAAGAGGGTGATTTTGTGTTGTTTGCTTTGTTTCCTCTCAGAATTAGTTCCCTCCCAAGGTAATTAACTACCCCCTCCCCCCACACACACACACACACACACACACACACACACACACACACACACACACACACACACGCATCCCTACTCCTTCTTCCTCCCTACACCCCTCGCAACCCCTCCGTGCAGGTTGGGTGTAATCACTCAGTGTAAGTTATCTGTCTGGCTAAGCAAGAATAAGGAGACGCAGGCGCGCTGGCACGGAGGCCAGGTGAAGATCACGGTGAGGAGCACCACTGACGAGCCGTCAGAGCGCACGCATGCTGGGCCTTTTGTTTCAGCCACTTATGATTAAACATACACACATACACACACACACTGACACATACACACACACACACGCACGCGCACACACACACACACACACACACACACACAGACACACACACACACACACACACATACACCAACACATATACACAAACACACACATACATACACACTCACACAAACACCCACACCCACACACACGCATACACAAACACTCATACATACATACATACACGCACAAACACACAGTCCCAGTGGCTCCGACTTGGCTGACTAGAAGCTTCCACGGATTAAACATGTAGAGTGCAGGCCACAGGATACTGCTGCTCCAGCTCGAGTATGGTGCGGTGTGCTGTTGCTATGCTGCAGCTCTGGCGTTAGTTCAAGTGCTGCCATTCAGCAAAATCTCACATTCTTATTAGGGGCCTCTGTGTCGTACAACCCAGATTCCAAAAGAGTTGGAACGCTTTGTAAAATTTGAAAAAAAAAGAATGCTATGATTTACAAATCATGTCAACCCTATAATTAATTAAGAATAGTTCGAAGACAACATATCAACGGATGAAGGAGAAAAATTTGACATATTTCATTGGAAATATGAGCACATTTTGGATTTGATGCCAGCAACATGTCTCACAAAAAGTTGGGACAGGCGCAACAAAAGCCTGGAAAAGTTGTGTAATGATAACAACATGATAATAAGACAACAAAAGGAGGAACATTTCACAACAAATTAGGTGAACCGGAACCATGAACGGGGATACAAAAGAGCATCCCAAAGAGACTGAAGGTAGATCCCAAATATCTACATGCGGCCTCTCTCCTCTGTCCTCGGTCCTCCAACATGCCGATCTGTGTGTGTGTGTGTGTGTGTGTGTGTGTGTGTGCAACATCTGTCATGCATCTCCGTCAAGCAGTCTGGTTTAGTTAGTTTATAGACTTCTGGCTGCATGAATCAGATGACGCTCACTGAAATTCTTCGGATAAAGGTTAGTTAAGTGGTTATACCATGTGAGATCTACAGTTGGATACACACTCATTACATTACATGCATGTCAGTGCTGTTGGTCACCTCAGACCAAATCGAATGTATTAAAATGCGTAAACACAAGCAAGTGCATGCATTGGCAACTTTAGTGACCTCAGATTAACTTCTGTGCTTGACGTCTTCTTTTATACTTTATATTTGAATGACATGTATTTGTGTATTGGTTTCTTATGTTTGTACCTCTGTCAAGAAATGTACAGTATGTGTATTTGTGTGTACGTGTCCACATGTTTCACCTCTTGGTGACATCACTGAGTTTTTAGTTCTCCTTCCTGTGCTTTTTCCCAGGGTTGTTGGTCAGATTTTGATTTTTGTTTGAAAACCCAGAGAAACGATGATCGTCGTCTTCTCTTCCCTCCTTCTTTTCATTATACTCGTTGACATCTCCATTAGCAGCTGCTCAAAAAGTTGTCTGCCACAGTTGTCAGAGCGAGCCAATCAGGAGTGGCTGTTTGGCCATTGTGCCTTATTGCTGCCCAATCATGGTGACAAGCTGTCCATCCATTTTTGAAGGACCCTCCAATCAGACTGATTTATCTGAGTGAGGCCTCCACAGACAAGAAGCACTTGACAGATTAGGTGGAGCCAGGCACGATACAAGAGAAGTCTAGCTCCGAAACGTTTATGTTAAGTGCTTGTTGTGCTCTAATGGACCAGCTTATCATTTAAATTGGCAACGCTCGGGGGCAATTTTGACATCTCATTTTCACTCCTGCCGACCCCGCCAAAACATGAAAGCTTTTTAGATGCCGGCCCTCTCTGAACAATAGAGAGACAGGAACAGAACGAGAGAGCGAGAACAAAAAAAAGTGCAAAAACGAAAGGCATCTTGAGTTGGACAGACTTCCATTTTCTCTGGTTCTGACATAAAAAAAAACCCTATAACGTTTGTCTGGAGCTTTTGTCTGTGTGGGTGTCATTTTCTCTCTCTCTCTCTGCTGTCTACTGGCTACCTCTGGTCCCCGTCTCCCCCAGACACATGGCTGGTAAGTGTGGCGTCTCACGCGTCATTTCCTTCCAGCACAGCCAGGTTGTTGCCAGGGTAACAGAGTGAGTTTGCAGTGTTGTTTTTTTTGGAGATGTGTTTTTGTTATGGTCGTGGGTGAGGAAATGGTGCAGGGTGCAACAGAGGTGACGCTGAAAAGGACATTCACGCACACATGCGTGCGCATACATGCAAAACACACAGAGAGAGAGAGAGAGAGAGACTATAGAAATGATACCCACACATTAATCGCACACACGCACACACACACACCATTGGCGGAGCGAGGGGGTGGCTTCGGGGGCTCAACCCCGAATCATTTTTACAAAAGCCAGAATCTTTTTTTGTATGTGTTTTCAATTTCCGACGATTCTAATTTCTAATTTAACTTCCCCTCGGTTTCTCTATAAATGTTGCAAAATGTAGGCTACTATTACTGAGCAAATATCCCTTATTTTCAAAGCCCAATATTGACAGATAATCTGATTTCCCACACGATGAGTTTAGGCAATGCCAGAGATGTTTTACGTCATAAACCTGGCAGGAAAGTTCAGAGCGGCGCAGTCAGTTTAAACAGCAAGCCGTCAAGACATTAGGCAATTAGGCTACTGTACCCGGAATACAAAAATAAACTTCAGAAAGACAGAAAGTTTGTTGTACTGTAGTCTCAATGACCGAATCAGTAGATTTAGCTGTTGTCAGTTCAATTCATTTATTGTAGGTTAGTAGGCAAATATGAAACGGAGATGTAACGTGGCTACCAGCGGGATTTTGAACTTGCATGTTTCATGCATTTTAGGGCAAAGAATACCATGGGATTGATGTGTTCTCCATTTGAGGAATGTAATTAATTGCGGACGTGTACAGACAGCTCAGACACAGAGCGCATATAGGCCTAGGTTAGGCTACATTCACAGAGTGCGCATTCATTACGTAAAAGATGCTTCATACCAAAACAACGATCAAACATTATCAAATGTATCATGACGTGTTGTCACAAAGACTTAGGCTACTCCAATTAGAAAATCGAAACCAAAATCATGTAAGTGTAAGTGTCCTCCCATTGACGCCTGTAGGTCTATAAGTAAAATGCGATTTCAGTTTGTAAAATGTATCCCCTCCCCAACTGAATTAGTCCCCCTTATGTGAAGCACTGGTTATTTTTCAAAATTTTCTGCCGGGGGGCATGTCCCCGGACCCCCTTAGCCTTCGTGTGTGTGACACTGGGTTAAGCCCCCAATGTTTCAAATGTCTGGCTCCGCCCCTGACACACACACACACACACACACAGCCACTGTAATACCCACACAATAACTACACACTCACACACACCGAGCCTCTATAGAAGATGTACATCACACACAATAACCAGGGGGAATTGTTCTTTATGTGAAAGAGAGCAAGGAGACCACTGACCTCATCATCTAGCTGAGCAACATCTGGAACTGGAATCAATACAAGAATGACTGAGTGTTATAGCCCAATCAGAATAATATAATCAGAAGCCATCAATACCTCTCACATGATTATTTTCAAGTCTGCTTGACACTTTGTTAAACATTTCATCATGAGCATGTACAATAGCGGATTCCAGCAGGTGTCGTCTATCATAAAAGATATATCAATGCTATTGTTAATGCTGGTGTAAGTCCTTATAACACAAATATCAACAGGCAGAGAGCTCTTCAAGTTGACACATAGGCTTGAACTGCTGCTAACCTCGTTGTGACATTCATGTCTGAAGTTATGATTGTTTTTGTCTCGGCTTTCTCACAGTTCAGATAGTTCTGCAGTGTGCGTTGTGAGCGTGCCTATAGCAAGTCTTCTTGTCCCCAGCTGTGTGTGTTGTACTTTGTTCAGATTTCACACTTGGGTTGAGGGGTGCACACATTAGGAAGTGTGGAAGCACACAGGCGAGGAAATGTCACAGCACGCAGCCAGCTATCAGGTGGAATACATCACATGTGTGGTGTCACCAAAGAGAAATGTTACTCTCCACAATTCCATCCATCCACAGAGAGAGAGAGAGAAGAGAGAGAGCGCAAGAAAGAGACTGCATATGCTCATGAATCAAAACGCACAAATTTCAATACATTTAAAGGAACACGCCTTGTGCTTTATATATAATATTGAAACAAAATAACCCAGGCAGTCTCATCTAGGATATAGCACAGGTTGAAATCAACATCAAGTTGGTTCTATTTACGGAGGTGAATGTGTGTGTATGTGTAAACATCTCGTAGATGAGACTGCTTGGGTTATTTTGTTTCGATATTATATATAAAACACATAGTAATTGTAGCCTACCATTCAGGGAATAGGCATTTAAAAGAAATGACATCGGGCGATGGCAGTGCGAGATGTTCAGAACGTAAGAGCTAAAACTTCTACAAGCTCAATAACATCCACAGCGGAAAAAAGAAGGTAAGAAAAATAGTCGGAAAACTTGACAAGTTGACAAGTTTGGCGGTTGTTACTAAAAATGTGAACATGCACGTTGCACTGTTGTGCGGTGGACTTTCGGAATGAATGGAGTCGGCGTTTCTTTAATATCGAGGCGCCATAGTTTGTCCGTTCGGCCTGCTGGTATAAAATGAATTGCGCTGTCTGTCTGAAAAAGACGTGCTCTCTTCCCATGCAGACAAAATGAATGGGAGTCTTCAGAACAGGCTTGTCATAGTGTCACCCTGACATGACAGTGCGTAAAGTAGCCTATAATGTGAATGACTTGTTATTTTATCAAGGATTTCTTTCTTTTTGCAAAAAATAAAGTACAATAGGCATTAATTAGTAGGCTAAATAGCAGCATGTTGAAATTATGTGCCAAATTGCGTTTTTTATTACAATGATAAAATTGTAGGCTACAGGCCGATGTGTGTTTTATTTGGAGACTGTTTTGCAAGACAGAGACTGAGAGACTGAGACAGAGACTTTTAATATATTTGCTGCATTGGATCAGTCTTTCTAGAACAGGCAAGAGCTTTCTAGCCTCACGTCAGCAGCGCCGCATCACCCATATACATTAAAACAACCAGTGGATGGCGGGCAGGTGCGCTTTTGAAAATTGGTCAAAAAACTTTGGTGCGGATGGATGGCAGATGGATGATAAGTTTTGCTATGCAGTTACGGTTGAAATAATAGCCCATCCACGCATCTCTAGTGTGTGTGCCTCTCTCTCTCTCGCTCAGAGGGGAGGGGGAGGCTGAGGGGTCGATCAAGCATGGATTCTAAACTCTGTGGTGGATAGGATCTACAATTAGGTGTTAATTAATATTACTACGCTTAGGTCGGTACTCCCAAGTGCTATTAACCACACATTGTAGTTCTCCTGTTTATTCGCTTGGAAAATCGCCACGTTTCATGTTGTGTGACCTTACACATTTTTATCAACTACTCGTGCAACTGTATTTAAGTAGGGAAAACGTGGATGTTTTTGATTGCTGCTATCTTCCTCTCTCTATGGCTAGTCTGATCCCGCTAGCATAGCAACATGCTAACACATTCGTGCCCCGCACCAGAGCGTTTGAGTGCAAGTACCGACACGGGAGTGGTATGACTCAACTCGTGAAAGTTAAGGTAAGAACATATATTACTACTGACAGTGGGTGGCGTGTTCCTTTAAGAGATTGCAATAATAGTAATAATGATAATAATACAAAATATGACCGCCGCGCAGTCCTGTACATCCGTTCCGCGAAAATATATCACACTTCAATTTGTCTCCATATTTTACTCCATCCCCCACTCTTGAAACTTTTGTGTATGCTTGTTTGGCATGCCTGAGTGTGTGTGTGCGGCTGCACAGAAAGTAGCCTACTGGTGCTGAAAAGGTTAATAGATTGTAGAATAGCCAAAGAAGATGTAGCATTGATATAAAACCTTTAAAATCTCTAAACAATCACAAGTAGGGCAGTTCATCACAGTTCATCCATTGCAACTGGATTGATGAAAGGTCACTTACACCTGTAGGCTACATTGTATTTGGATGCAAAAGGTATCAGCATAATGTTATTTATTTATTTATTTATTTATTTGTTTATTTATTTATGAACAAAAACATCTCTGTCAGTTCCATGCCGTTTTCAACAGCTATCAAAAACAAAGGTCATTTTTGGATGGATAGATTTTTTGTGAATGTTTCTTCTTCTACATAAGATTTTAGTCATCTTTAGTTCATGTAATACTTTATTGTCAATGCACAAATTAAGTAACAGTAGTCTGAAACGTTATTGTTAATGCACAAATTAAGTAACAGTAGTCTGAAACGAAATGCTGTTTTACATCTAACCAGTGGTGCAAATAACTGACATGTCCAAATGGGCCTTGATGAAATGCGTCACTAAACTGTTCATACACATTTTAACGGGCCAAAGTTGAAGAGCTGTTGTCCGTTATTGTTCGTGCAAACATAGGCTGATTCATGTTCCCTTGCATTGTGTAACTGAGGTCCATGGCTAATCTGGCTTTCACCAGACCAAGCTCAATCTTTTAAGAAATCAAAAAATAAATAGCGGGCAGATCAGGCTGGGTTCACCCAGCCTAGTCCATAGGCACCCGATATTGTTTAATTTTCCGATTGAGATATCCACGCTCTGGCTATTCTAAATGCAAAAATGCATCAGGGAGTTATGACAAAACTGTAACTAACAAACTAGATCCTAATAGAAAGCTGTTAGCTTCCCTAAGCTACAGGTAGGCTTATAAGGTAGGCCTATTTATTACAACATAAATTGTCAATAGGCTATGCTGGCGTCACAAATAAAATCTCCTTTGGAAACCAATGGCTTACGCCTTACAGTATCAAGCGGACTTAAACTGCCATATCGTGGCGAAAAGTTGATAAAATTTAATAAAATTCACGCAGCTCCATGAGTCAGGGAAAGCGCGAATGAAGTAGCCACTTCTAAATGGGACCCACTACACAGTAGCTTAAGGTGTGTAGCTAAAGCA
>NC_063209.1:9910371-9920371 GCF_017589495.1 Alosa alosa | reverse complement strand
TGGCTCAGGGTCCCCAAAGTCAGGGCCAAACCTGACACGGCTGAAAAGCTGGTGCTCACACACACACACACATACGCACACACACACACACACACACACACACACACACACACACACACACACACACACACACACACACACACGCACACACACACACATACACACACACACACAAACACACACACACGCATACACACACACACGCATACACACAGACATACATTCATAACCACGCATGCAGAAATACACACACACACACTCACCTATGAACCACATTCACACACTTACACACATGCACCTACACATCCATACACACACACACACACACACACACACACACATCTGGGCACATATACAGACACACACATACACAAAGAGTTGGCTTGAGAAGAGGCTACCCAAGCTATCAGTTGCCATCAATGATTAATGACCCAAGCCAAAGCACAGCACAATCTTAGGATGGCCACATGACGGAGGGACAGCAGGGGCCCTGAATTACACCCCCCACACACACACACACACACACACAACCCCAAGCCTTCATGTCACCAGACAAACCCTCACCCCCTACTTCACAAGAACATTATTAAACAATATCACCACATAAAGAACTCATGCATTATCAAAGTGTCTAACCTCACATTAAGCAAACACTGCACAAGAATATAAACATGTTATTAAACTATATTACCTCAGATTATGGTCTAATAAAAACCTTGAGAAAGTCCAAACATTATTGAACAATATTATCTCAAATGAAAATGAACACCACATAAACTTTGGTTTTCACAGCACTGGTGTAATTGTCACCTTGTAAATGCTTATGTAGAAGTATTATACAATATCAACCTAAAATAATAATAATAATAATAATAATAATAATAATAATAATAATAATTATAATAATAATAATGCCCCAATTATGTTTAACCTTGTTGCTGTGTAAAATAAATGATGAGGCTTTGCCTACTATTTATTAGCCGCTTCAGTCTCAGTTTTGAGTCTGTGATGCTGCATTTGGAGATGTGCTCTTTGCTCAAGCTCAACATGGGTTTGTTATGTTGAAGTCCACCCATAATGGACACATCCACGCCATTACACCACCATACCATAAGGCACATATCCACCACATGCACACACACACACACACACACACACACACACACACACACACACACACACATATAAACACACATGCACATGCAATATCCATATCATCTATCGTATCGCCATTGATTCATGTGTTCTTAAATGAAATTATGCAGTCACTTCACACACACACACACACACACACACACACACACACACACACACACACACACACACCACACACACACACACACACACACACACACACACACACTCAGGCACACACACACACTTACACACTCAGACACACACACACACAGACACGCACACAGAGACACACTCACTCACCCACACACATGGCGGATTACAACATTACTGTCAGCATTAAAATTAATGAGGCAGCTTCCTAACCCTGACTCCTGCTGTTTTGGTGGAGCGTGTGTGTGTGTGTGTGTGTGTGTGAGCACCAGGGAGAGAGGAACTCGGTGGAGAGCACGCAGATGGCCAGGGAGAGGTCAAAGGGTCACTGATGAAGCTCTATGACCCCGGGGAAAACACGGGGAAAAAAAGAGACCAGCTTTGGATCCTATAATGGAGATCGAAATAGAGCATTTGGATGATTATCTCTTTCTCTCATTTAATAGATATGCATCTCAATTCACAGACATACAAAAGTATATTTAGACTAACATCAAATCAAAAAACATACATTTCAGTACTCTCTCTCTCTCTCTCTCTCTCTCACTCTCTCTCTCTCTCTCTCCCTCCCTCTCTCTCTAATGTCAACCTAAGAAATGACAAAATCACAAATATTGTTCTGTTAACATTTTCCATTCAGAACAAGTAAACAGCCCTCCATGCAGACTTTGTTGTCTCCAAATCACATTGCATGTAATGTAATCAGACTCATTGCATGGTTTGCATGCAATTTGATTGGGTCATAGTGAATACTGATCTAGAATAGCTTTCAGGTTGTAATGCTAAAACATTGTGTCCTTGCTATACCTTTGTACTATAGAAATGTATAGCATGAGGTTTCAACACAGGTTCTTTACAGGCAGGGAATGTAATGCTGATATTCATATATTTAGTGGATTACTGGGGATTACACCGCCTCATTCAACTGGACAGAAACTTCAGTGGGTTTTTATGCTAATCCTGCAGCTCGCCTCCTGTCAACACTTCCTACTACCGGTCTCAGCGTAACATCCCAGCTTTCTGCCAACACGGTTGTGTTTCACTGACCCCTTCCGTCCCAGTCTTATTATGTTTTCACAGCTCTGCAATCGTGCCACACACACACACACACACACACACACTCCACACATAACCACACAAACACACACATGCATGCGTTGACACACTCACACTTACACACAGGAGCTCTGTTGGTTGACCTTCACCGGGCCCGGTGCAGATGGACCAAGACGGAGACATTTACACGGAGTGGGCGCTGCTCGACGTCTGGTAAAACGCTCGCGAGAAGAGCTAGACGGACAAGGCCTGACTCACGGCCTGAACTTTGTTTGTGAACTTGTCACTGTCTCTCTGACTCATTAGCAGAAGTTTCCATGGATTACACACACACACACACACACACACACACACACACACACACACACACACACACACACACACTCACACACTCCCGGGGAAAACCACGAGGAAAAAAAAGAGGCCAGCTTTGGATCCTATAATGGAGGTCGAAATAGAGCATTTGGATGATTATCTCTTTCTCTCATTTAATAGATATGCATCTCAATTCACAGACATACAAAATTATGGCAAATTCAACATCAAATCCAAAACATACATTTCGGTACTCTCTCTCTCTCTCTCTCTCTCTCCCTCCTCTCTCTCTCTCTCTCTCTCCCTCCCTCTCTCTCTAATGTCAACCTAAGAAATGACAAAATCACAAATATTGTTCTGTTAACATTTTCCATTCAGAACAAATTAAACAGCCCTCCATGCAGACTTTGTTGTCTCCAAATCACATTGCATGTAATGTAATCAGACTCATTGCATGGTTTGCATCACAATTTGGGGGTCATAGTGAATACTGATCTAGAATAGCTTTCAGGTTGTAATGCTAAAACATTGTGTCCTTGCTATACCTTTGTACTATAGAAATGTATAGCATGAGGGTTTCAACACAGGTTCTTTACAGGCAGGGAATGTAATACTAAATATTCATATATTTAGTGGATTACTGGGGATTACACCTCATTCAACTGGACAGAAACTTCAGTGGGTTTTATGCTAATCCTGCAGCTAAGCCTCCTGTCAAACTTCCCTACCGGTCTCGGTCCCCAGCTTTCTGCCAACACGGTTGTGTTTCACTGACCCCTTCCGTCCCAGTCTTATTATGTTTTCACAGCTCTGCAATCGTGCCACACACACACACACACACACCACCCACACCACACAAACACACACATGCATGCGTTGACACACTCACACTTACACACAGGAGCTCTGTTGGTTGACCTTCACCGGCCCGGTGCAGATGGACCAAGAGCGGAACATTTACACTGAGTGGGCTGCTTTCGGCGATCTGGTAAAACGGCTACATGAGGAAGAGCTAGGCGGACAAAGGCCTGACTCCGCGGCCTGAACTTTGTTTGTGAACTTGTCACTGTCTCTCTGACTCATTAGCAGAAGTTTCCATGGATTACACACACACACACACACACACACACACACACACACACACACACACACACACACACTCACACACTAATCAGAGGCTACGAGCTGCAGGCCTTTGCATGGTGAGGTGTGCTGTTGCATTGCTGCCATTTAGCAAGTGCTCACCCTCACACTTACACTAATCAAGCGTCTCAGTGTCTTATTCAGAATGCACTAAATAAGCAGTGTCAAGTGACACACTTGGACTAGCTTACGCACAGACAGTACACACACACACACGCGCGGTGCTATGCAAATACACACATATACACACACACACACACACACACACACACACACACACACACACACACATGCAGTGCATAAAATACACACACACACACACACACACACACACACAATGCTTTTCATGATCCTGCATGACTGTACTGCCAGCTGATTATCTATACAGGTCTGCCAGAGACGTGGCTGAGGGAGACAGAGGAAACCTGACCTGCACAGAGACCTCCGGCAGGCCGGTTAATGTGTGGGATTCTCACATGGCTTTCCGTGGGCTTTGATGCCTGACGTGTTGAGGCAGGAGACTCCCACCTCTAAACCCGACACCCCCTTACCCTGCAACCCTCGCCCCTCCACAAAGGAGCAGTCTAATTACTGTAGAAGGAGAACTCATCCACTCACATCCACTCACACACACACCATCCTATTATTACTGTTGTTATTTACGTCTGTTAATTTCTAATTCTGTACCCCCCCCCTCTTTTCTTATGTATTCTTATGTTTGTTGTTGTCTTTTTTTGTATGTAACTATCAACAATAGCTGTTGTATGTGTTGTTATATGTTACTATCAACAATAGCTTTGGCAACACTGTTCCCACACAGTCATGTTAAAGCAACTTTGAATTGATAGAATTGAATTGAGAGAGGGAGAGAGAGAGGACGAATAGAAGATAAAAAGTGGAGAGGAGAGAGCATGAGAAGGTGAAGGAGGAGAAGATAGAAGAGGTGGTGTGGGAGAGAGGGATGAGAGAGAGGGATGGAGAGAGAGATAGAGAGTGAAGGAGTATATTTAATTTATGCAGGTAGTCACACTTTGTGAACCCTGCCGAGCTCCTCTGCTGCCCTGCCTCACTGCATTACGCCTAATTGTCTGTGATGTCTCTGTCTCCTCCTCTACCTTTCCCTCTCTCCCTCTATCTGTCTCTTCTTTCTTTTCCACCTCATTTTCTCTTGGCTTCTTCTCTTCTCCCTCATCCATGTGTTCCTTTGCTCATTTCATTCTGCCTTCATTTCTCCCCTCATCTGTCTCCCTCCCCCTCTCCTCTCTTCTTCACTCTCTTTCCTCCTGTCCAGCCCTCCTTTTCTGTCTCAATTCCCTTTCTCTCTCATTTACTCTTTACTCCTTTCTTCCCCTCATTCTCCCCTTTCATTTTGTCGTATTTGCCTCCTTCCCACTTTTTATCTCTCTGTCTCTCTGTCTCTCTCTCTCTACCTCTCTCTCTCTCTGTGTGTCTCTCTCTCTCTCTCTCTCTCTCTGTCTCTGTTCCTTCCGAGGGCTGTGAGCTGCATGTTCATGCACTTCCCTCCCTGCAGTGAAAGGGGGCCGAATTGAGGAGTGTGAGTCTCTCCTCTGCGTCAGATGAGTGGAAGAGACCCTGAGCCTGTCGCCCTAATCCCCGACAACCACAGCAGCATGCCGGCTATACCGCCACTACCACGGTCACCACGGCTACTAATGTCAGTACCGCCACTACCACGGTCACCACGGCTACTAATGTCATAATGTCAGTACTGCCACTACCACGGACACCACGGCTAATAATGCCAGCGCCACCACTACCACGAAAGCCACGGCTACCGTCATGCATCCTGGGCCACCGTTAGCATGGTGATGTAACATTGACAGCCATAGAGGTCAGCCCCTGGGCCAGTCAGGACAAATTTGCCTCCACGTCCAAAATCTCTCTCTCTCTCTCTCTCTCTCTCTCTCTCTCTTCTCCACCCCCACCCCCCCATTCTCTCTCTCCCTCTCTCTATCTTTCCCTCTTTCTCTCTTCTGGCTAATCACCACCGTGTAGGTCACATTCACAGGACAGTGCTCCCCCATCTCCTCCACTTTGCGTCATGGCTGAGCGGCTTGGCCGTGTGTGTCCTGCGTGTGTTTAACCTCGGTGAGATGAGCTGTGTTATTGAGCCCGTGGCCCACGGACACCGGCCATGATTTAACGCAGGGCCAGGCAGGGACCGGGGGAGCGACCAGGGAGGGAGCAGGAGAACATGGGGCCCTGGGTAGAGGGCAGCTCCTCAGGCACAAGTGGCTTAAGCAGAGGGCCTGGACAGGGCACCCAGAACAGGTAATTACCTGACAATCCAGAATGGGAAATGAAGGAGAAAAAATAGAACAGAGTATGCAGATACGTGTGCGTGTGTGTGTGTGTGTGAGAGAGTGTGTGTGTGAGTGTGTGCGTGTGTGTGCATGTATGGTAGTGTGTGTGTGTGTGTGTGTGTGTGTGTGTGTGTGTGTGTGTAATTGTTTGTCAATTATGTGTATAGCTGCATGTCTTTATTTATGTCTGTTTGCATCTGCATGCATGTGTGTGTGTGTGTGTGTGTTTGTTTGCTGGGGACTGGTTGCTGTGTATCATCGGAGTCCGCAGGGGGAGAGAGAGAGGAGGAGAGCCGATGGATCTGATGTCTTAGCAGGATAATAGGCGGGGGAATCTGAGCGGATCAGGAGCTCTTTATCAGCGCTTGTGTATTACAGGCGGATCAAGAGGAGCTCTGGGCTCCTCCCCTCTCCATGACTCACAAAGCAGCTCGTGATTATTCGGCCTAAATGGAAAACACTCTGTCTCACGATAGTGGTGTGCTGCTGCTGCTGCTGCTGCTGCTGCTGCTGTGTGTGTGTGTGTGTGTGTGTGTCAAAGTCAAAGTCAGCTTTATTGTCAATTTCTTCACATGTTCCAGACATACAAAGAGATCGAAATTACGTTTCTCACTATCCCACGGTGAAGACAAGACATATTTTACCAATTTAAGTCCACAGACAAACATAACATTCAAGTAAACAAAAAAGTAAGTAAATAAGTAAATAAGAGGGCACATATAATAATGAAAAAATAAGAGCAGCAAAATTTGGTTGAAATTGTGCATAGACAGTCAATAAAATACTAGTGCAAAGTCAGGCCAATAAAAGGCTTGGGTAGTTCTGTTTGACCTAAGTAGTAAAGAAAGTGGCATAGTGGTGCAAGTTATGTAAGAGCAGCAGAAGTGTTGTGTTTTCAGGACAACAACACCAAGTTGTAAAGTGTACAAGTGTGCAAGTGTTCAAGTGTGCAAGTGGAGTAGTGCAGGCGGGCAGCCATTGTGGGTCCAATGTCCAGGATGTTATGTAGCTGAGGGTGGAGGGGAGAGGAGGGAGAGAGTTCAGCATCCTTACAGCTTGGTGTATGAAGCTGTTGGTGAGTCTGGTAGTCTTGGGGCGCCCAGGCTTCTGTACCTCTTCCCAGAGGGCAGTAGATCAAACAGATTGTGAGCGGGGTGTGTGTGTGTGTGTGTGTGTGTGTGTGTGTGTGTGTGTGTGTGTGTGTGTGTGTGGATTTGTAGGGCGTTGCCCCGTGTGTTAGGGAATAAGTGGTGTACAACTCAGACAAGGACTTGTGAGTACTACACATACACAGACATACTCTCTGTCCGCCTTCTCTCCACTAGACACCGACCAAGTAGAAAAACTGCCTCAGCTAAAACATCAACAAGCAGTCTTGACCCAATGCCCACCACCCTGGTCAAGGCCTGTCTTCCCATTCTCCGTCATCCAGTGGAGAACATCATAAATGCATCTCTTGCCCCTGGTGTGGTACCATCCAGCTTCAAAATGGCAGCAGTCATCCCCACTCTCAAAAAGCCAGGCTCAGACCCTGACAACCCTAACAACTATCATCCGATCTCCAACCTCCCCTTCATCAGCAAAATCCTGGAAAGAGCAGTGGCTGCCCAGCTTCAACATCACATGTCCCACCATGAGCTCTATGAACCTCTCCAATCTGGTTTCAGAACCCACCATAGCACTGAGACCGCCCTCATTAAAATCACCAATGACCTCCTGCTTGCTGCCGACAATGGCCTCATCACCATCCTCATCCTCCTTGACCTTTCTGCAGCTTTTGATACAGTTTCCCACACCATCCTCCTCCGTCGCCTCTCTGAGCTCATCGGCCTCAGTGGCACAGGACTGTCCTGGTTCCGGTCCTACCTTACAGGCCGGAAACAGTTCATCACCCTTAATGGCTCCAACTCTGATCCAGCGCTCGTCAGCCATAGCGTGCCCCAGGGCTCTGTGCTTGGTCCTCTGCTGTTCACCATCTACGTGTTACCCCTGGGTCATATTATCCGTAAACATGGACTCAACTTCCACTGCTATGCCGATGACACTCAGCTTTATATCAGCACAAACCCCTCCTCCCATCTCCCACCCATACAACTTGTCAACTGTCTGCAGGAACTCAAATCATGGATGACCACAAACCTACTCAAACTCAACAGTAACTAGATAAGAAAATATGACCGCTGCCCAGTCCAGCACGTTTTCCACAAAAATAAGTCACACTGAAAGGCATATATGATTCTAACTGTCTCACTGAATTGCATTATGCACACTCAATTTTCACTGGTATCTGCTAGACAACAAGTACCAAAACATGATTAGTTCATAGATTTCACATGTAAAATACATTTTATACAACCCCACCCCCATCTTGCCTGTTCATAATTCTGAGAAATTCTTGAATTGTGTGCATGTGTGCATGTACATGTTTATGTGTGTGTGTGGGTGGGTGGGTGTGCATGCATGTGCATGTGCTTGTGTGTTTGCCTGTTTATGTGCCTGTGTGTGTGCATGTGATTACCTGCAATTACAACACCTCATTTTTACTTTTTTGTGTTTAACTAGGTGGCGCTATACATGAAATGAGTGGTTATGGAATGGGTTGACATGGCCCTTTGAGATCAACATACAAAAAAAAATGGTCCTCCTAAACCTTACGGTTCTCGAGATATTCACAGAAAACTGTGTCTTTGAAACACTCTTTTCGGGGGTCCAGTCTAGCGGAGGGGCTACAGATCAAAAACGAAAAACGATGGTTCCATGCTATCTATGTGGGGTTACATGCCCACCAAGTTTCGTGTACCCCAGTCTTACAGAATCCTTGACGGAAATTTGGACATGCAAAAAAGAAAAAACAAAATCTGACTAAACCTATATGACCGCTGCGCAGCGAAGCGGCGGTCATAATAAGACAGAGCTCATGGTGGTGGCCCCTGCACCACTGCTCAGGAAAATTGGCCCTGGTTGTGGATGGCTGCTGGCCCTGGTTGTGGATGGCTGCTCCATTTACCCCATCTACTGAGGTGCGCAACCTGGCTGTTATTCTGGACTCCACTCTCTCCTTCCGTTCTCACATCAACAATGTCACCAAGTCTGCCTTCTACCACCTCAGAAGCATCTCATGACTCCGGCCTTCACTCACACCTTCAGTAACTGAGACACTCATCCACGCCTTCATCACTTCCCGTTTGGACTACTGCAATGATGTCCTGTCTGGACTGCCCACCAAGGCCCTTAGCAGACTCCAGTATGTCCATAACTCAGCTGCCAGGGTTTTAACCCACACAAAGCCCTGGCAGCATATCACTCCCATTCTCCAACAGCTCCACTGGTTGCCAGTCAAGTCACGCATCGCCTACAAGATCCTCCTGCTCACCTACAAATCTCTCCATGGACTCTCACCACAATACCTCACAGATCTCCTCCCCACCCCTTACACTCAGTCACGCTCCCTCATGGGTCCTCTCTGACAAGGACCTGCTGGCCACCCCACCACCAGGTTATGGACTTTTTGGGACAGGGCTTTCTCTGCCAACGCCCCAGACTCTGGAACAGTCTACCACTCTATTTCCGCTCTGCCCCGTCCCTGCACATGTTCAAAAAGCACCTCAAAACATTTATTTTCACCAATTCCTTTAACCCTAACCCTCCCATTGTTAAGCGACCTTGGGTACCATGAAAGGCGCTATATAAGTCCAAGTTATTATTATTATTATTATTATTATTATTATTATTATTATTATTCTCTCTCACACACACACACACACATGCCAGCAGTGTGACCATAGTAAGTCTCTGCAGCTTCCTCATGAAGTTTTTATGTTTAGCAAATTGAAACAGAAGTTTATTTGGCTAAATTGGCTATTGTGTTTGAACAA
>NC_063209.1:9885371-9902871 GCF_017589495.1 Alosa alosa | reverse complement strand
TTGTCAAGCCATCAATTGGAAGGCTGTAAAATGATTGTCATGGACATATGTGTAACTATGTGAATAAATGACAAACAGTAAGGGGTAGATGAGTTTGGCAATCCGCTTTATTTCACTTAGCTCATTTCACAAACTACGAGAATCAGTCAAGCTAACAGACAAGCATCTGCTTGGAGGCAGCTAAATGAATATCAATAGAGTTTTGTTTATGGGCATGGTAGGAAATTGTATGGAACCTAATGGAAAATGGCTCCTTGTAAATTACTTCATTTCCCATGAGGCAATGCTGGGCTCAACCGTCAGTGTCAACAGTATCTACAGCTGCATCTGATAAAAAAGTAAACTTCTGCCAGAAGGTAAAATTCTTATCTGATTTTGGACTGTGAGAAATTGTGAGTAGAAAAGTGTAACTTTTGAGATAACGCGTAAGAGTAAGCGATCTGAGAATGTACCATAGAGTTCCATAGAGTTGCGGAGCATAACTACCCCATAACTACCACACATACACACACACACACACACACACACACAAAAGTGTAAACAAGTACATCAAAATGTCATGTTGATTTTGAAAAAAAATCAACTCCCTTCTCTCCCTTCCCTTATTTTTTGGTTTACCGGTATTTAAAATGATTTAAATTGGGATTTCAAAGAAATACCACTAATCCGTTTTATTTACCTACAATATGTTCTTGCTTTAGTGTGTGTAAATTACCTCAGCCAGTCCCCTTTTCAGTTTGTTCAAACCATGACTTTTTTGTACATCTGAACTGCAAAATGTCTTACAGCAGGCCAACGCCATTCTCCACTTGTCAGACCTTCCCAAAGGAGCAATTCAGACCAGTCTGAGCCTAGAGGAAAATAATAATTTCATCTGTCAGAAGTGTGTGTGTGTGTGTGTGTGTGTGTGTGTGTGTGTGTGTGTGTGTGTGTGAGTGAGTGAGAAAGAGAGACTATTGTTTTTGTGAGTGTTCAGTAAGAGTAGTAGTTACTCATGACTGGTTGGTAAGTACAGCTCCAAACAGACGAATAGTGAAGGTCATTAGACCTCCAGCCCCTCATTCTCACCTGTGGTGGTGGTGCTGGAATATTATGAGAAATGTGTTTCTTTTGTTAACTTTGAGCCGGATCCGAGACTATGGGCCTCACAATGCTGACAAACAACATACAGGCTATTTCTTAGCACAGCCTTATCCAAAAAGCCTCCTGGACCTTACTTGCTTGCAAACATGCTTACTTTTTGCAGTTTTCTTGAATTATTTAGAAAAATAATCGTCTATAAATGTACAAACATATTTACCCTCTGGGTTTGAGGGACTCCAGTATGGCTGTCAGTGACAACAGAATTTATCCCCAAGAAAGCTGTGCCTCTACGTCGATCCTGCAGAATTAATGAAAGTTACTGTACGTATTTAATGAGCATATTAAATTATTCCATCACGAGCTCGCTGGATTAAACTTCCAATTGTGAGCAGGTCAAATGTGGCTGTGGAGAGCAGTGGCCTGACAAAAGGGAATTGAATTTGGACTCCTCTCCGGCCTCTGGAATCTAGGCTGATGCGTGTCATGTGGGGTAATTATCTCTAAACTCACTCAAGTCTGTCTGTCTGTCTGTCTGTTGATTGTCGGACAGATTAGCGTTCTGCGGCCACTATCCACACAATCCGTCTCTTCCATCATCTTCGTCATCATCATCATCGTCATCATCATTGTCATTATCCCCTTCTCCTTCCTTCTCCTCTCCCTTCTTCCTTTTTACTGTAATACCAAGGAAAGCCCAAAAAGACTGAAACTGTGTATGTGTGTGTGTGAAAGAGAGGGAGAGAAAGAAAGAAAGAAAGAAAGAAAGAAAGAAAGAAAGAAAGAAAGAACATATCCATACGAGTCTAAACATCACAATAATATATCAATAGACTTCTTGTCAGTCTGTCAAACTGTCTCATTACTCTAACATGTCCCTGACTCCGTCTTTTAAAATCAAATCTTAACCCTGCTTGAAACCTGGATCTGCATGACAGCCCAGAGATTTGACCTTGACAAATTACCCCAGGTGAGTTTCTTTCACCGTACGGCCCAGTTCTTTATCGGAAATATAAAATCTAAATTAATTGAAATAAAAGTCTTCAGTCTTTATTTTCTTTAAACCTTTGTTCAGCCTTTATTGAATTGAAGTGTTCTTGCAGGGAATAATTGATGGCAGTAATTATGTATTTTTGACAACTGACTATTGAGTTAGACTAAGCTGTTTTTACATTCTTCAAATAGCACTCAGCAATTCGGCCACACTACATTAATTATGCTAATTAACCATTTTGACAGTTAATTTGAGATAATTAATAAAAATACTAATATTAGATGGCACCAAATTGAAGAAAAAATGGCTGCACCTTGATATGCAGAGCAGAAAAATAATTTCTCACAAAGTGACCATACGCCTCACTTCAGACTTTTATAACACAACCCTTTCACTGGGAGAAATTAATGAGAGCAATTTATCTAACCTCCATAGACACACTAGGCTAGTCTGCATATGGCTTGAACGATAAATAAATGCAGAGCTCGTCCAAAACAGTCTTTTTCTATTAACTTTCCACTTTCATGTAAAAACAAGCCAATCAATATTAGTACTGTAAGAAAAAATGAACTCCATCTCCTCGATATGAATGAAGCTATTTGTAGATGACAACAGATCATGTCCATTTATAAATGCATGTGATATAGTCTCAACGCTATTAAAGGCTGAAGAACTTCGTCATGAATTTCCATTCTTGTTTTAATTGAGAAGGAGGCGATTCAATCTTCTTTGTTTTTAAACTCTCCTCTGGGGGTCTGGATATAGAAGTCAGTGTTAGGTAAAAAATGATGGTCACTGGCGTTCTCGTGATCCATTCTCGCCTCGCCAGATGGCCCAGTCTTGCACTGGCCTCTCAGATCGTGAGCGGCGCTGGGCATTAACAAGGGATCCATCACTGTTCTCTTACGACACCGACGCCACCACCACCACGGACATTACCACTCACACCGAGGGGGTGCCACATCACACACATTGCTCATCCACTCAGTGTGGGAGAATGAAACAGAGAGAGAGAGAGAGAGAGAGAGAGACTGGTGACTGCTCCTCTCTTAGCTAGTTGACACGTTGTTTTGACACGTTGTTATGACACGGAGACAGACTGAAGAACGGCCTCCTCAGCCCCTGTGCAAGAATATGTGACAAATGACACAACGCACATCTCTCTAACAAATGTCAATACCAGCTAGTGGCTAGCCTCTTAACATTCTGTCGGTATTTGTAATGTTATAGCACCAGCATTCAGGCTCATCATATTAACATTGACATAATATATCTCATTAAATAAAATTAGAATTAGCATTGATTACAAAATGTTTTCCGTGGCGAGAAAAGTGTGACATCAGCAGCAGTCCATCAGTAGGCTGCTGGCGTTCTTCTCTGTTAGCATGGCTAATCTCGCAAGCGCTAATGCAGCATCCACTTGAGACCCCGACAGTGGTGATGACAGCAGACGGTCCCAGCACATCTCCCGATGCTGCCGCCTCTGTCATTGTTTTTGTTGTTTATTTACCGAAGGGAAGCTCTGAGAGGGTGGGGGGAATGGGGCTGAATGCTGTGCCTGTTGAGAGCCATGGGGTTTGGCAGACATCAATAGCTGAATGTGGCTTAGCGCGCAGGGGTGTGAAGAGATTTATGTCGTGGTGTGCTGTGTGCCGCTCGCAAGAGACCCCCAGAGCACAGTCGGCTCCCGGGCCGGCTCTGGCCTTGATCCGGCGTGGAACCAACAGAGACAGCCGCTAACCCTGAGGCATTCGAGAAGCTAGCTGTGACTAATTTAGAACTTATGGTAGAGGGAGGGGTAGGGGGTGGGAACGATAGGAGCCACGCTATTAGTTCAGGCCAGGGCAAATTAAGCAGCTCCGATGACTATTGTTTTGTTTCTTGGGACAATGGAGAGACAATGGGAAAGCTAACTCAAGCGAAATTAATGATTCAAGCCACGGCGTTCTCGAGAGACCAAAGGAAATGGTTTGTGAACTAAATTAGCACTTTGAGCTGTTGTGCGGAGCAGGGATCACCAGAGAGGCTGCTTAAAAGTTTTGCTTTGGTGATATAAGCAAAGCCCATGAAGGAATTGGGGTCACGCAAAAGCGAATGACCTGAAAATAATCAACCTGTCATTCCCTCCAAATCACCATGTTTATAAAGAATTGACTTCAGTTAAAATAATGCTTTCAAATCAATTTGGTCGTGATTTAAATTCCTTGTAAGAATAGTCTTCAGTCTTTCATTTAACAAAATGTTTTGTTTCATGATGTTGGTAATGTTTTTAAAGCTTTTGAGAAAAGAATCTGTCTTTAGAGGTTTTTAGTTTTTACTACAAGTTTGTGTGTGTGTGTGTGTGTGTTAGTGAGAGAAAGGTTAGGATATCTCTCCTGGCACAAATATGGTCACTGCTCTTAATGAGGTGCTTGCCCTCCCTAGAGCTCCGCCTCGTTAAGTCCGGTCAGAGGTTAATTAGTTATGAAGTGCCTCTGTCTCCATCTTGTAAACAGTCTCTGGCCTTTTTGCTCACCGAGGTCTGTGCAGCGCCACTAGGATCTTCTTATCTGCAGATGTTTGCAGCAGTCAGACTGAAGAGGATGAGACTTTGTCCCAGTCTTTTAAAAAAAGTTAGATTCAAAAGAGTTCATCTACATCAGTAAACAGCTAATAATGCTAATATATGCTAAGTCTTAGATAAAGATCTTGTGTCCTGTTTACTTGAAAGATTTGTGTACTTGTGTGTACTTGCATGGATGTGTGTTATAATCAGTTGTTGTCTATGTGTGTGTGTGTGTGTGTGTGTGTGTGTGTGTGTGTGTGCCTACATTAGCCTAGATGGTAGTATTGTAGGGTCCATTATTCACTCGGTGACTTTAAATCTTACTTTGATTTGACTTTGGCCCATAAGGACTCGGAGCTTTGCTTCCTCTTGATGAAGTCCTCTGCTTTGACTTTACTGTGGAGATGAAAAAAAAAAACGGCTGTGCACTCGTGCAGCAAACGAAGTATTTCTTTCTTTTTTTGTCTTCCACTTTCCAATTTCAGGCACTTTCTACCTAACGGACATATTAGGGAAAAGAGGGAAAGAGCCGAAAGGTGAAGAGAGAGAGAGAGAGAGAGAGAGAGAGAGAGAGAGAGAGAGAGAGGGAGGAGAGAGAGAGAAAGAGAGAGAGAGAGAGAGAGAGAGAGAGAGGAGAGAGAGAGGGAGAGAGAGAGAGAGAGAGAGAGAGAGAGAGAGGATCTTGTTGTGAGAGGTGGAGAGGGAGTGATCTTGTTGTGGGTGGGTGGTGTGCCCTTGTCCTTGATGGGGGGGGTGGGGTTGAGGGGGTGGAGATTCATTTGTATGGGCCGGCCTCTAGGGGAGTGCCGGCAGGTTTGGGGGGAGGGTCTCCGGCCCCCACTGTCCCGTAATCTACCCTCCACGCCCCCCTGGTCCCCTCTGTGCTTTCCTCCACTTGTTTTTTTTTTTATTTCTTCTGTCCTCCATTATTTTCATGTCACCCATTTGCCTTTCACTACACTGCTCAGCTTCTTATTTGCCTTCAAATTCCTCCTTTCTTCTCTCCTCCATCAATCTCCCCTTTTTCTACCTTTTCCATGTGACATTGCACCCCCCCCCCCTCCCTTCATTACATTCATCCAAGCCAGCCATTATCACTCTGTTGGGAAGTAAAGTAGCAGAAAAGTCATAGTTCTCATCACCTTTTGAGAAATCACACTCCAGATGGTGGTGTGTGAACTGACACACGCTGTGTAAGTGATACACGCTATAGTGATGTTTAGACCTGCAACATTTCAACTGTGTGATATCAAGTGAAGTCAATGGTACAGTAAACATAGCTGTAACAGCTGTACAAAGCCTATTCAATTTGAAAAAGTGAGTAGGGAAAAAATACAGGGAAATGAAAGTAGATGAAATGAAACACACACCGTCTGAAACAATTAGATAGATAGATAGATAGATAGATAGATAGATAGATAGATAGATAGATAGAAAGATAGATATACTTTATTGATCCCCGAGGGGAAATTCAGGGGGGTCTCAGTAGCATACAGACATCACACACAACATGCACTTACAGCAGAAATGGTAAATATAAATATAAGTATAAGTATAAACATATAACCAAACTCCACTGTACAATAGAGACAGTAGGAGATAAGAAAAACTAACAAAACTAAATACTAAATATACTATATAAATAAATGTAAAACATCCAGTGTGCTTGAGGGTGATCAAGCATGAGACGCTTGTAGTGACAGGGCCTGTAGTTCTGTGTGCATGGTGAGGTGCTCAAGAGAGTGAGTGTCATGGTGAAGGTGCAAAAAGTAGTCCAACATTAGTCCAACAGTGCAACAGTGCAATAATAAGGTCTAGAGACCAGCATAAATAATATGGACAAATCGGAGAGTAAAGTATAATGTAGACAATGTAATATAAAAAACTATGTCAGTGCAAGAACATGTTGAGGTAATAGGGTTACAGCCATTCAGTATTGTAGCAGAAGCCATTGATCATGTGTGCTAATATAGCATGAAAAACAGTGTAGCAGGAAAACAGTAGTAAAAACATTAGGCTGTGGACATTAGTAAAACAGTAGTAAAGCAGTAGTGGGCAGTCAGTACTCAAACATGGAGAGGGTGGAGAGGCAGACAGACTAAGCAGCAGAATTAAACATGCGAAACAAAACCAGGGCACAAAACATTCACTTGAAATGCTGCAATACGACCATGTCCTTGAGACTAGCCTCAGCAGCACACACTCAGACACACTCCACGCCAAGATGGAAAGGTGTGATTTCAGGAATATCAATGGCACAGCACTTACACCCTGCCTTTAAACTTTATGTAGCGTGGAAAAACAGAAGTGTGTGGTCGGAGGTTAGAGGATGCCTGAAGGGGCCGTTTCCACGGAGAGGTCAGTCATACGCAGGAAATGTGAAATCAATCCACACTCCATATAATTCAGTACATTGAGTGAAATTATGACCTGTGTCTGGTTTGAAGTGCTTGCCTGTGTATATATGTGTGGTATTACAGTAACATACAATTTCCTGGAAAGAAACCAACTGTGGCAATACATGCTGTAGCCAACCAGTGGAATGGTGTCATAAATCACCCTAATGTTGACCCATGCGATTTGTGTGGTGATGAGATGACCATTTCACTGATGCTTAGTCACATATCTTCATTGATAGTCGGGCATTAAGCAAAAGGAAGTTCAACATTATTTAACGTTACATTGAGCACTACGATAAAGAGTAAGATGTGGCATCTATTACAGTAAGTCAACTTACGGTCACTGGCAGACACAGAGAGAAATGGGCGTCACTTATGTTAGCCAGGAAGGAGATGGATGAGTGGGGGGCTGAGAAATGACCTCAGGGTGGACTCGACCTTAGACCACAGGTCACTGAGGAAACTCGGGCCTGTGTGTTATATGCTTCCATGCTAACCTCACTGCTGTGGTATCCTCCGTGGTGGGAAGGTATGTCTGTTCTACAAAGCTGTCTTCAGCTGTCACCGTGCTGTCGCACATCTGTGGTTTGTGTGTGTGTGTGTGTGTGTGTGTGTGTGTGTGTGTGGTGTCGGACACGCTCTAATCAGGTGCTAATGATTCTCGTATGACTCCACTCTGTTTTACTCCACAACATCTGTCTTCGTGTAGTACACCCTCGGGTGTCTTCATTGTCTATGTTTCTCTTTTTGAATCTTTTAGCTCAACTCTCGTCACCCTCCCAGTCTTTGCCTCTGTGATATTTCCCCCTTCTTCCCCTTTTCTTCACTTGACGTCTTTTGTTGTCTCCCTTCATCTCACTCTCTTCTCTCTCTTCCTCCTCATCTCTGCCTCTCTTTCCTCCTGTTTCTTCATCTTCTCTTCCACCCCCACCCCCTAACAAACATCCCCTCATTTCCACTTGTTCTCCTCTCCTGTTCTCCCTCTTCTCTGTTCTCCCTCTCCTCCTCTCCATCCTTTTCCCTGTGAACATCTCTCCCTCCCTCTCCCCCCTGCTCTATCATGTTGTTTAAGCCTGGCTTGCTGTTGTCTGGGCGCTCTCCTCCCTCAAGTTCACCCCTGTGTTATTACCCTGGCGCGGGCAGCAGGTACATGCATCACCCCCCCCCCCGGTGACACGTCGCTACAACAGGCCCGACTGCGTTCTGCCACGGCTGGCCTCGCCATCGCCTTCTGTCAGCAGTATGGTAATGACTTTGCCAGTTACATGAGTTATTTGCGGCTTTTTATTGTTCGGCAGCATAATTGGTCACACGGTGAATCATATTATTAGTGCTGAGGGTGTTGTGCGTCGTGTGTGTGTGTGTGTGTGTGTGTTAGTGTGTGTCAGTGTGTGTGTGTGTGTGTGTCTGCCTTATTTAAATCCTGGAGGAGCGGTGGATGCCTGGGCCTGTGAAAGGGATGGCATGCGTTCGCTGCGTGTAATTACGGCGCGTTAAATGCATTTGTTGCACAGCGGCAGGTGTCCTCGGGAGCAGAGGATGGCTGCCATAAGAATTGCACACACACACACACACACACACCTGAATACACACAGGCAAACATCAACACACCCACATACATGCACATGTGCATGCTTTTATGCCGGATTTGTTGTTACTCAGCTAAACATATACCTGCTCACATCAATACATATAACATAAACAGACACATCCATACAGACACACACACATGATTGCACATGGAAACATGCGCATGCACACACTGACTGACACACACACACACACACACACACACAGTGGTTCCCTGCTGGCTGTTGTTTTACCGGAGTGGCAGCAAAGGTAATGACACGCCAGCGCTGATGTAATTTCATGTAACAGACGCCAAACAAGCTGCAGGTGTTTCATGATGCGGTGACACAATATAATTACGGCAAGCAGCAGCAGCAGCGGCGCCACTGTTTTTGTGTTGTTGTTTGTTTTTCTTTCTTTTCGATTTTTTCCCCCCTCCATTCTCTCAGGAAGGCCAGCCACCCTCACAAGGAAAACACTCAGACGCGTGCGACCGACGCGAATTCGTCCGCACACACAGCTGAGCATGTTGGTAAAGACATCGTGCACTGATAATGAGGCCGATCGAGGTGAATGTCAATCTCCCCACAGCGTCAAAAAAACGAAAAGAAAAGAAAGGGGAAAAAAAGCTTCTGAGCCTTTTTGATAGTGCCGCACACTTCAAAGTGCTTCGTGTGGAATGCATTTGCTTGAGAACAGGGGAGGCCTTTGAGAATGTGGACCATTTCTCTTCTCTTTTTCCGAGCCTTATTCTGTGAAACATGCTCTCCTCTCCTCCTTAAAGGTGATCAGGGGAGAAGTTAGATATCTGTATGGAGGGCTCTATGCGCGGAGAGTTCCGGAGGGTTGCCGAGAGGTAGTCGTGTGCCTCGCGGTGGCTGCATCGGGTGTCAACCATGGTAATGAAGCCCCTGGGGACATCACAGGAACAGGTGCCCCAGTCGCCCTGATCATGTGACCTTGGCTGTTTTTTTTTTTTTTCCTTCTTTTTTTTTCCGTGTGAAGTGGCAGCGCCCTCAGATCTCAATGCCCACTCCGCCACACAAGTGATGCAACAAAATGCAAGTGTTAACCGTGGCCCGGCTGCCTTAACCTCACTTTTCACACACACACACACACACACACACACACACACACACACACACACACACACACACACACACACACACACACACACACACACACACACACACGCACACACACAAACACACACACACAAACACACACACACACACTCACACACACACACACACAAACACACACACACGCATACACACACACACACACACACACATAAACAAGAGATCATCACATCTCTGTGAACTCCCAAACAGAGGTAAGGGAGGTAAAGGAGGATGTTATGTCTCTGGTTGTCAATAGACGTAGGAAAGTAAGAGTTACTTAACCTCACTTTCACACACACACAAACACACACACAACTCACACACACACACACACACACACACACACACACACACACACACACACACACACACACACACACACACATAAACAAGAGATCATCACATCTCTGTGAACTCCCAAACAGAGGTAAGGGAGGTAAAGGAGGATGCTATGTCTCTGGTTGTCAATAGACGTAGGAAAGTAAGAGTGAAAGAAAGACAGAATGAAATGAATCTGGTTACATGAGCAGCACTGAGAGATAGAGGGGGAAGGGAAAAAGGGAACGACGGAGAGGGGGAATGATAGAAAGTGAGTGATGGAATAAACCTGACAGAGGGGCAGAAAACCGGGAGGCAAGCGAGAGCTAGCGCGATAGCGTGATAGCATGAGATGGAGAATTGATAGTGAAAGAGAGAGCTGGAGACAAGAAATGAGTAAAAGTAAGATCCGAGGATAGAGAGAGAGAGAGAGAGAGAGGGGAGACAGGATTGAGAGGCAATTGTGGAAATGCCCACGGAGGAAATGAGCGGCCTGTAGCAGGAGATTAAGGTGGTGACATGAGAAGAGGCTCTGAACCTGCTTTCGTGGTCTTACATCATGGCCGCGCTACTACAGGGGCTTCTGCCTGTTCGGGTTATGGGGGGGGATTAAGGTTCGACAGGAACCTGTTGAGTTCCGAAAAAGTCCGTCCGGAGAGAAGTAGCCTCATTAAGGAAGCTGCGGATATGCTGAGGGATTTTTCTTTCTCTCTCTTTTTTGGGAGGGGTACTATGGTGAACGATGGTAGACTTCAAAATTGGCTGTAAAAATTGACAAAAAAGGAAAATGGTTCCTACTTTTACCAAACTTAACTCAAAAAGTTTGCAGCAACACTTTCAAAGTTCCCATTCTTTTTTCCAGCCGTAAAGTCATCTACAAACACACAAAAAAACACAAACATCGAAAGTCATACAGACTCGTTAGCATGTAAACAAACAACATTTGTGGAGCGAAAACAAATGGCACTCATAGTTTCCCATTAAGCTTGTCTCACATATAGGCCCACCATGTTGATGTCAGGACTTGCGCAGACTGCAGACGTTATTGACAGATGCGTAACTTTATGAAGCGTGGTATATTGTTTAAAAAAAAAAAAACGAGGAAAAACAGCTTGTTGAGTGATGTTCCGCTGATGTCTGATGAGAGTGCATCGAGGTGTGGCCGACCCAAAGATGGATGGCGCGTTCCCATCGTATTGCGTCGGAGTGATTATCATTACGGCCGTTGAGTAGGCTCTCAGAACACGCTGTAGCCACAGCTGCGGGAATGCCTTTGTTTGCGCAGGAAAGGAGAGAGAAAGAGAGAGAGAGAAAAAAAAAGAAAAGAAAAGAAAAGAAAACAGGGGCTGTATAATTACAGTCGGCCCTGCGTGTGAACAGCATAATTGGTTCTGTGTCTGTGTTTTTTTGTGGATGATTGAGTTACTGGCATTTGAGACCTAACGTGTTGTTTCGCAAATGCTGAATGTGTCGAAGGCGGCTTTGCCGCTCGGAATAGCAAATCACAGATCCGAGCCCACCAGCCCCACGTGACTTAATAGAAGTTGAGTTACAGTTTTCTGTGTAATTTCCCTCCCTGCTTTTCCTCCCATATCTACCTTTCATGTTTGTTTCATAACGGTGGATGTGATATTCCCTCCTGGTATTCAGAATCAGCCCCTGAAGGGTGTTCTGCAGATTACATATGACCTCAGTGACACTCCAACCTTCACAGGTTACATTCTTTTATACTTTATACAGCCCTCATGAATAGAGGAAAAGGGAGAACGGCTCTCCATTACTTAAAAATTACAAAGCTGTGATATTAATAGCCTGTCATCATAGCAAGTGAAGACTAGAGTGATTACTGGCTGACTGGCTGGTTGGTGGATTTTTCTCTTTGTTGCGCCAATGGATGTATTGTCCTCCAGTCCCATAGGGGGCGACAGTGGGGATTTGAGGGGGAGCGGTTGTGCGGTTGAAGCACGTGTGGGTCTAATTATCTGATGATGGTGCGGTAACGCTTACACAGTGTTGTGGAGGAGTGGGAGCCCACGGGGGAGAGAGGCAGGCCTCCAAGCTCGATTGGAACAAAGACACCCTCACACTCTGTCTCAGAGGCGGCACACTCCATCACAGGGCAGGCCCCAATGGTCCAGTCAGTGTGTGTGTGTGTGTGTGTGTGTGTTGAGTCACATGCAACATATGCTCATATCCCAGGTGGGGAGGTGAAGGAGATGATGGCTCTGAAGGATCGAGATTGCTCAACTCAACACCCTTGCCTGCCCAATACATCACACCCCCGCACACACTCACTCACACACACACACACTCACATCGTCTCACACTCATATGTGCTATGTGCACATATACGCATACTGCCAACACACGCACACACACAGACACACACACACACACAGACACACACACACACACGTCTCACACTCATATGTGCACATACTCGCATACTGACAACACACACACACACACACACACACACACACACACACACTTCCATCACATACACACACTCACACTCACACACACTCATATTCGTACACACACTGCAGTCTGCGCAAGTCCTGACATCAAGATGGTGGGCCTGTGTGAGACAAGCTTGGGAAACTATGAGTGCCATTTGTTTTCACTCCACAAATTTGTTTACTGGTTTACATGCTTTACTTGTTTACATACTAACAAGTCTGTATGACTTTCGATGTTTGTGTTTTTTTGTGCGTGTTTTTAGATGACTACGGCTGGAAAAAAGAATAGGAACTTTGAAAGTGTTGCTGCAAACTTTTTGAGTGAAGTTTGGTAAAAATAGGAACCATTTTCCTTTTTTGTCAATTTTTTTACAGCCAATTTTGAAGTCTACCATCGTTCACCATAGTACCCCTCCCAAAAAAGAGGGAGAAAGAAAAATCCCTCAGCATATCCGCAGCTTCCTTAATGAGGCTACTTCTCTCCGGACGGACTTTTCGGAACTCAACAGGTTCCTGTCGAACCTTAATCCCCCCCCATAACCCGAACAGGCAGAAGCCCCTGTAGTAGCGCGGCCATGATGTAAGGTGTCTCACACTCATATATGCACATACTGCCAGCACACACACACATACTTCCAACGCACACTCACACACACACACTCACACTCTCACACACACATACTGCAACACACACATGCACACACACACACACACACCAGTGGTGATTGCTGCTCTTTGGAACAGGGGAAGCTCTGATAAAAATGGTAAATTATTAAATTAATATTATTAAGGTGCTATCAGGGCCGCCAATCTAATTTCTTTTTTTTTTTACATAATAAATAACGTAAACAAGTGACATCAATGAATGAAGAAATTAAACTATTAATAATTCAAAACAAGAAAATTCTGATTTCATGATCAATATGCCTGCCTACCTCTACTGTGTCTGCCAGCCTTTGAGTCACGCGCATAAATAGACACCTCTGGTGCATAGACAATTCGTGCAGACACTGCATCAAGTTCAAAAATCGGAAGAGACAGTAATGTTAAGACAAGTCACAAAAAAGGACGCATCCCTCTGGTGCCGAAAACAGAAAAAAGAAAATGACAGAGGAGGAGAAAAACGAGCAAGATACAGGTATGTTTGCATGATTATTTACAGTATGTTTTGTGCTTTAGGTAGCTAGCTAGCATGATCTAATAAGCCATCACCAGAGCTAAATCCCCGACATCAACAGAGAAATGTCTCCCATTAATATATATTTATCTAGGTGTATTTCAGATATCAAGGATATTGGGATTGTTTTGGATGTTCAATCAAGCATGTACCCTAGCCATAGGTGGGCTTATGTTGTAAATTAAAGTTAGCTAGCTGACTGAAGTGGACATTAGCACTACAGTAGCTACATGAAAACGTAGCTGAAGGCAAATTTATCACAGAGGGATTGTGATGATAGTTTGTGATGAAAGTGTTGATAGTTTATTACTGTTCTATAATATGTGACATAGTGGTAAGTCTGATAGCAACAGCAGGCTAAGCCCAGGCTCCCAGTCCCAACCCCAACCCACTGACTAGCGTGACTCTGGGCATCGGTAACGTTCCAGCTTCATAGGCAAAGATGGAACAGTATGTGCGCTCTGCTCAAAGATCTTTGGAGAGAAATGGTAGTGTTTGAGAAAATATACCATGTTGGGTGGGGAGACTTCTGTGATGAAAATAGACTTAAATTTGATTAAGATAGTGGCGAGTGATGTAGCGGTGCTACCCTAATATTTAGGCTGCAGTAGATCACCATGTTAAGCGTTCACCATACTGCAATTAAGTATACTTTTGATTATGCCTCAATTGCCAATAAAATATGAATTGTTACATGTGGAATTGCTTGTTGATGAGTGTAAGTAATGATAGCAAAAAAAAATAATTCTGCTCGATCAAATGTGCACTTATGCAATATTTTTTTTTCAGAGACACTGTTGAAGCACTGTTGAAGTTGGAGCACATCTCTACCTCTACCTAACTCTACCTCATCAAGTGTCTGCCTCCATGGCTGATGACACAGAAGGTGAGATTTTCTTGATGGCAAATGGTTACATAGCCTGTTAATATGACATGACACATTTAACATAGTTTTTGTTTTATTTATTTATGTATTTATTTAATCATTGCAGGTTCGTCCACTGCAGAGTTGCAGATGCTTGAAAGCCAGGAACGAAGTAGGAATAAGTATTTATTTTTGATTATTAATGTTTGTCTATTTTGGTTTTATTTTGTAGTTGAAGATTGCTCATTTAATGCACATTTGCGGATTTGTTCTGCAAATCTGTTGAAAAACAAGTCATTAAACTGATGTACTTGTTTACAACAAATACAAATGCTGTTGTATTTTGTTATTTGTCAATTGAACTTCAGTAAACCACCCTTAGTACTTCACTTTGAATATGAATGTTTCAAATAAATATGTGATTTTAGTACCCTCTAAGATTAAAAGGTGACAGGGTTGGTGTAAATAACAACTAAATTAATACATTGGTTTACCAAGCACATGGGGCCAGAAGTCTAGAGCGGAGCCCCAAAAAATTTTTGGCATGTGAGCAAGAATGGATTACTGAATGAGCCTACCAAGTCCTTATGCATCTGTGTCCAGGGGGACAGTAGTTCATAATCAGTCACTGTATTAATACATAACCTCACTGTATTAATTTATAATCAAGCAATATAGCACGAGTGAGAGTGGGGTTGGTCATGGATATTCCCGCGGGTGTTGTTCGGCCGTAGCCACGATGCCGGAGGCAATTAATAAAGTTGCAGAACCACTCAACTTTATTAATTTATGGTGAATAAATGTTATATTACTGTGCACAGCCTGACGTGACGATGCTAGCACGTTAGCAGCGGTTAGCTAATTATGCTAACGTTAGTCTCCTCCAAGTGACAATCATATTATACACAATGCTGGCAATGCTAAGAACAATTAGCATCCTCGTTTATCTTACTTACATTGAGTTGACTGTGTGGCTTAATCCACAGATGTGGTGAAGCACTGTTTTAGTTATGGTTTGCTAAGGAGTAACCCATTGCTTGAAATAGTGGAGAGCTGGGATGAGAACATTGTGTCAAATCTTAGCATTGTATCGCGTGGAGGTGATTTATTATTAGCTGTGCAAAGTCTGAGTTGAAATGTCCAGGGATATTCCAACTCATGGAACGTCTCTCGGCCAATCAGAAACAAATAAATAGTTCCATAGAACCCAATTGTTGTATAATATAATATTATAGTGTGAAGTTGTCAATTATCGCCAAGCACAGGTGACTCTGCATTGTGGGAGGGGGCCCCCAAATCAAATTCTGCTTAGGGCCCCCAAAAGGCTCGGGCCGGCACTGGGTGCTATATTGTTCTTTGAGGGCAAAAAGTATCCCAAACAGTAGGCTATAGAGTTGGCATGGCAGACATGGCATGTAGCCTACACCGTTATATAGCGCTCTACCTAATTTAGCCTAAATACACAACTGGAACAAAAGCAGGTCATAAACTCTGTAACTCCAGTATGCTATTTACAAAGACAAATAGAAACTTTGTAAACTTTGTATTGCTCCCAAATTATGAGAATTTGAGCTGTAACTTGCCTTGTCTCTCGACTTCACCTGCCAACACTAACGTTAACGCATCCCTCCCTTGAACTTGAACCACTTCCTGTCAGATCGCGACATATGCTGTCAATCAAAAAGAGTCCAACTTCTAGTCCAGCCTCTGGTGGGCAGATTGGCCTACACACTTCTGCCATCTAGTTTCCACTGGATTTTTTGATTGTCAGAGTGAAGCCGAGCGTCTATGGGTTTTTTGCATGGTTTTTTGATGGATCGTGTTGTTACAGCAATGTATTACGGGTGCGAAATCACGATAAATGACCGGCAAAACCTTATTGCTGAACAAACTAGCCATGAAGTTGAACATTTTTTCAGCATGTTCTAGTTGGAATAGTAGGCTAGAAGCTAACGTAATAGTGTTATTTGATGCGATTTTCCGTGATATTTTGGAGGAGGCTGAGCTTCCCCTGTAGTCTTAGAGCAATCGCCTCTGACACACACACACACACACACGTGCATATTCACTCATACACTGCTATTTTACAAATACACTCATTTGTGCTTACACACACACACACACGCAACCCTCCCCTCAGGCACACACACACAAAAGCCCTAAAAGCTTTGCTATCAGCCCCATCGAAAGAGTGAGCAAGAGAGAGAGAGCGAGGGAGAGAGACATGGCCTACCGTCAACAAACAAACGGGATGGGCAGAGACAGGTTTTTGGCGGGGAAGAGAGGCCAGTCCATCTTTAATTCACCCAAGCCCTGGTCTGCTCGGATTATTCACGCAGGTAAGGATGCATGCTGTTTTCCTGTCCATCCCCATTTCCTACCTCCTGGGGGTGGGGGGGGGGGGGCGTGGAAGAGTGAGGCCAAGGCCCACCACTCACTCAGCATGTGGTGAGAGGACGAGAGAGAGAGAGAGAAAGAGAATAAAAGAAAGGTGTGGAGATGGATGGATGAGCCCCGCTGTCTGTCTGTCAGTGTGCCTGCATTGAAGAGGGAGAGAGGCAGAAGGGAAGAGAAACAGGGGCAAGGAAAGATAGAATAGACGGTGTGTGTGTATGAAAGAGAGAGAGAGAGAGAGAGAGAGAGAGAGAGAGAGAGAGGATTGTGGGTGTGTTGAAAAAAAGAGAGGAAGAAAGGAAAAAAAAGTTCCTTAATAAACATGGACACAAGCAGTGTGTGAAATGGCCTTTTAGAATGAAATGGAAATAGAGAGAACGCTTCTCTCTGGAGAGAATGAGATGGAGAGAAATAGAGAGAAAGAGAGAGAGGGGAGATATACAGATAGATATCAGGCCAATGTGTGTGTGAGAGAGAGAGAGAGAGCATGTGGATGACAGAGAGAGAGAGAGTGATAGAGAGTGCATGTGGATGACAGAGAGAGAGGGTGATAGAGAAAGAGTGCATGTGGAT
>NC_063209.1:9847871-9880371 GCF_017589495.1 Alosa alosa | reverse complement strand
TATCCACACACATTTCACTCTGTTCCAAAGGGAACCAGGTCCATTGTGAATGCTATGAATGGAGTCAAAGATGTCTTTGCAGAGCAGACAAAGCCCCTGGCATGATTTTTCTTTCCATGGTAGTTAGATTCACTTGGTTCTCACCTCTATGGGTCTTTGATATGGTCGAATCTCTAGGAGGTATCTAGGTTGAAGAAAATATTTCCAATTACTGAGTGCAATGTTAACTCCTAGATGGAACTTTTTCTCTCTCTCTCTTTCTCTTTTTTCTATCTCTCTCTCTTATATATATATATTTTAACCTGTCTTAGCCAAGTCCAAGAGCATTCTGTTCATTCTCTTCAACTTTGTCTTCTATTTGCCCTGGTATTGGCACAGAACTCACCCAACTGTTAGAACAAATGGCAACTGGGGTGCTAAAGAGTGAGGTGTGGCTGTCTGAGCAAGTGCCAGATTCTAATTACACAGTCATTAGCGCACAGGTGGAACATCCATTCAACGTCGACATATAATACATGCACATGCCACAAAAGCAGTGAAACACAAACACGCACACACACACACACACACACATACTCTCTCTCTCTCTCTCTCACTTGCTATAACACATATACTTCATCACAAAGTGTGAATGTGCAAAAAGAACACAACAGTAAGGGCTGAGCTACACTAGGCATGTAACTGAAGCGTTCCGTTCACGTTGCATCTGCTGCAACAATTAGCTTCCACTATAATCAATGGAAGTAGCTACACCAGACGTGATAACGGTGCGTACGTTCGAAAAAAATAGACCATTCATCTAAAATGGATTTTACGCGTCGCGAACGGAACGCTTCAGTTACGCGCCTGGTGTAGCTTCGCTGTAACAGAAAAGAGCATACACTATTGGGACTGCTGAGTGGTGTGTGTGGATGTTCACGTGTCAATCATTATATGGTGTAATTAGTTCACTAATTCACGTTGGCACACACACACACACACACACACACACACACACACACACACACACACACACACACACACACACACACACACACACACACACACACACACATACACACACAGTCTTTCTTTTTTACTCTCCCTCTCTCTCATTCTCTCACACACATACACACACACCACACATTCGCATCAACCTTGTTAAACTTTTTAACTTTCTCACCTCCCCTGATGAGGTCATTTTGCTGTCAGCTCCTCCTCACAGCGAATAAAGAGGAAATGTCACCGATCACGCTCTTTTAGTTCACACTAGCGAGTGCTGGGGTGAGAAAAGGGAGAGGGGGGCTATCGGAGTCTAGATAAAAGAAATGATTAAGAAGGTCATATCAACCTCTCTGGTGTCAGACCATGACAAGCACCCCGGCACATTGCTGTTCTGAGACGGCACAAGAGGAAGAAAGGGACACTTAGTGCATCACTGTGGAAGAGATAGACATGGGATAATGTGTGTGTGTGTGTGTGTGTGTGTGTGTGTGTGTGTGTGTGTGTGTGTGTGTGAAGCATGTCAGTGCCTCCTATAAGTCTATGGAATGATGTTCATTCAGTCACTGTTGCAGCTTGCATTTATTTCCCAGATATTGGGCATAACATGCATTACGAGGAATGTCATGTAGGGAGGAACAAGACAGATTCAAAAGACACTCACACACACACATGCACACAGGCACACACACACACACACACGCAGGCATGTACACACACACACACACACACACACACACACACACACACACACACACACACACACACACACACACTCAATCAATCAAACAACTCAATCACTCATACACACAGACACCCAAACATGCCCTAGACATTGGTTTAACAAATTGCAGCTTCAAGCCTGAGCCTGTTTTTCTGATGCTTCCACTGATTATCTATCTGGCTAATGTTCTTTTCGGTCTGTAATTACCTTGCATGCTCTTGTGGATTACTAAAGTGGATGGAGGCTTTTTTTCAGGGAAGACAATGCTGAGAGCTCTTGTGTAAGTGTTTATTTATCAAGAAAAGAAAACAGAGGGGAGAAGTTCATTTATAACATGTAAAATGGATTTTCATGGTTTAGCCAAACAAAAAAAGAAAATCTATTTGTCAGGTAATGTCTTTCCATCTGAAATGAATCCAACAATCACATATGCTGAAGCAAAGCAACAACAGGAATGGAACTTTGGTAGCAGAGTAAAAATTACCTCTGCATTCGTTGATAAAGCGCTGAACTGGTCAACAATTAAGTCGGGTGATTCTTTTGCATTAAGATCGTATGCATTATTCTTAAGAAGCTGTTTTAATACCATGAATGAAGCTGGTTTTATTAATGAACTGGAAAATGCTACAAACATGAGAATAATTGTGTCCAAGCTGCCTTTCAGATTATGAGATAAATGGAGAGTGGCAGTCTTCAACATTGGAGAAAAACGTGATCGCAGACCAACACTGAAGGACCTGCCAGAATTTTTGGAAAAGCAAGCAAAAGCCGCATTGGATCCTGTATTTGTATTTGAAGAATTGCTTGGAGAAAAATCTGGAAGAATTAAAGCAGGGACTCTTCAAATTTGAACAAGGACTCCAGGTTAGTCGAACAAAAGAAATGGAGCTAAAGAAGAAATGTGACAAGATGCAAAGAGAGCGCAACAACATTAGCAGTCAACTGCAACAAGAAACCAAAAGACGGAATCAGCTTGAAGGAGAACGTAAGTGGAATAAGACTCGCCAAAACGTTGCTGCTGGGGACGGGGTCCTCACCATTGATGAGTCCACAATGAGAAATTCTTGGCCCTTTGGAAACTTCACTGACGTGATGGCAGATTCCCAAGGATTTGTTCGACGAGTTTGTGTTAAGACACAAACAAATGAATGGAAAAGCCCATCAGCAAAATCTGCCTCCTGCTGGAAGCAATGTAAAGGCAACAGTAAAGTTGGCCTTCAACTGAGTCATGTGCTTGAACCTCTGACTCTGCATGTAAACTGATAATTACTTACTGACATGCTCTACATCTCATTATGCACCATACACCTTTTTGAACACAAGCATACAGTACAGACATTAGCATGACTTTGAACTTTTGAACTTTGTCACTTTTTGGAGCTCTTTGGCTTTTTTCATGAAGGCTTCTACGAACCTTTGTCAGTCTTTGGAACTCTGACTTTTTTCATGAACGCTTCTATGGACTATTTTTCTAAAAAAAAAAAGGAAAAAAAAAATAATATGATGTAGTTAATGTGTTGACTTGAGTATTGAATTTAGATGACCAAGTGGTTGAACTTGCTCTTAGTATTTTGCATGGAAATGGCTACTATTATGCAGTATGTATGATAATTACTTGTGAACAAGAATTAGGGGCCGGAATGTTGTAGCCATTTTGGTCCTTTCTTAAGTTTGATTTATGTTCTAAATTATTTTTGTTATGTCTTGACTTGTGTTATTTACATTTTATCATAATTGCCTAATTTCTTGTTGTTTTGATTTGTTGTTGTATATTTCTTTAATTTCGTTGTGTCTAAGTCTTGCACGTATGTGGTGATTGGGTAATTGGGTAGATTGGTTGCACTTTAATTGATTTGTCATCCTTTTGTATATACGTCACAGGAGCAACCCATCAGGAGAGATTGGAAATGTTTGGTAGATGTTGGGTTGCAGGTCGGTGGTGTAATATAATTTTTTGACCACTTTTTGCTTGGCTTAGAAGACTTGGAACATTCGAACGTTATGTGCATGTGGAATTTGGAAATAAATGGATTGCTCAAAAAGCTGTAGAGAAAAGTGCGTGCATAAACCGCCACCAAACCCCTGAGCCCACGGCCTTGAATGTCGAACTTTTGGAGCAAGAAAAGGCCGCCACACTGGCTTTGTGAAATATCTTTCAAAATAAGAATATTTCACCACACTAGTAGTAACCTTCACAAGAGAAATCCTCTCCATATCTCTCAAAATGAAAATATGGAGAAGATTGTCAAAACTGATAGTGGAGGAGTGGAAGGAATGGTGAGGAGAGGGGAGGGGAGGGAGGGAGAGAAAGTCCCTATTGTCTCTGCCTGTCTTTAATATTTTATTGCTTGTGTCAGAATCATTTACTGCATGTTTACCTAGTCTAGTCTCTCACCTTTCTTGCCATCACTCAAAGCCTGTCAAAGATCTATCTCTCTCAATCTCTCTCTCTCTGTCCCTTCTCGCTGTTAGGAAGAAGAGAACATCAGCAAACACAGGGTATTCCACAGACTGGGTAAGAGACTGAGTGTGGGAGATCATGGACTAGCAATCAGTCATTGTTATTGTAATATACAATAAGGATATAAGTTATTACAAAAAGAAAACTGTTTCTTTCTGACAAATACTGATACAGGTGCTGTATTACTAACTGTATTCAAGTCTGTATAAGTAATAGCCTTTTCAAATATACACAGGAGAGATGTTACATTTCTAATGCCAATCTTCAGCCAATCAACAACCAAGCCTACTGTACGTGTAAGCAATAGTAGCAATAGAGTAATAGAACTGGGGGGTCAGGGCAGGGCAGGGCAGGGGGTGGGGGGGGGCATGGGTGTGACATCAGGGGGTTGATGTTAACCAGGCGGGTGCCCCTGGGCCGTCTCCATATGGAGCTGTCCAGATGCAGAGAGGAGCCAGAGGTGATGGCGAGAGTAGACACATGGCAGACACTCCACTGATCACAGGCTGATAACACACACACACACACACACACACACACACACACACACACACACACACACACACACACACGCACACACACACACACACACACACACACAGCACACACACACGCGCACACACACATAAGCACACACGCACAAACACACACAGACGCACTCACACAGACAGCGAGACAGAGAGTAATGCTTTCAAATCCAGTACTCTCTCACACTGACACACATCAAACAAACAATCGTGCATCTGCCACACGTGTACGTACACATCAACACCGACATGCACAAACAACACATATGCACATGGCAGCATCTACCTTTTCTGACACACACACACACATACTCACAGACACACACACATGCGTGCACACACATGCATGTGCACACACACACATACACACACACACACACACACACACACCACACACACACACACACACACACACACACACACACACACACACACCACACACACACACACACACAAAGACCTGGAGGCGAGTTAAGAGTGTGGGTTCAGAGGGTAATTGGTGGGTTCAAGGGGTGGGGTTGTGAGGAGGATACGTCAGATTGCTTCTGGGTAGGGGGCTCTAGATAGAGATGTTGTGAGTGTGTGTGTGTGTGTGTGTGTGTGTGTGTGTGTGGTGTGTGTGTGTGTGTGTGTGGGAGGGGGCTTTTAAAAGTGGTCCAAAAATGTCTTTGATGGCCAGCGTGGGGGAACATGTGAGGACTCGATCTCAAATGGCCTCTGAGGTCAGAGAGGAGCCAACACACACAATAGCGAAGGGAAGGACCTTCATTCCTCATTCAACACCTTATTCAAGCTCTACCTCCAGACATACTTTCCTTATATGTGTCTAATTTTATATATTTGCAACATCATCATTTGATAGATGTGTCTTTTGTGGATGAAATACAGCCTTAGAGTTCATACACCCTCAAATTTATCTGGGAACTAGATTCTGACAAAATTCTTATGAAGACTACTACTTACTTGTGGTTCCCTGAAATATTCTTCCCTACACCAGGAAATATACACAATAATTAACAAATATATTTGTTTCTGCTTATGGTTTTTTAGAGAATAAATCTTCTTCCACTGGCATTTTCAGGTGTAAAACTGTAGTGAATTCCATATCAAGCACAAGAGGAAGTGGTGACATTCACACAGCCCAGTGCCACGTGGACACACTACTCTGCTGTAGAACACAATGCATTTCTCAATAAGGAATTCCAATCATCTGTGGAGCTATGTAGGGAAACAGAGAAAGGGTTTCACATTGAATGGGTGTGAGTGGCCGTCCAAGGAAGTCTCTACGGCCGAGTGTCCAATGACGGTGTTGACAGTGTTGCCTCTCACACATAGGCAACTCTCATCCGACAGATACTCTGTCATTGTTGTGTCTCTGTTCTCAGAAGCACACACCCACACACACACACACACACACACACACACACACACACACACACACACACACACGTTTTCCTCTTCAAGCAGATGGCACACCTGGGAACACTGCCCTCTGTGTTGCCGGCGTCTCCGACATTCCCGTCCCGCTCCATTAAGCGGCATTTCAGCGGCACGTCTGACGGGGAGGTGAGGGGCCCCCGAGGCTCCGTAGGGATCCGCCATGAGGGGCCCCCACAACCTTCACACTCGCATCAGTGTCACCTCGCCACAACGCGCACAGCTGCCAGCTTCACACACCTAACGGCTATCGCGACACACACACACACACACACACACACACACACACACTCTCTGTCTCTGTCACTGTCTCTCTCTCACTCTCTCATACACATTCACACACACCTGTAAGTCACGTCTCACTGTCTCTGTATCTCTCTCGCACACACACACACACACACATATGCTTGCGCACAAATGGCTTCAAAGCGCTCCCTGTGGAGCAGCGCTGTGAGGTGAGAACAGACACGCAACACCTTTACCGAGTCAGAACATGACGAGTCCTTATGGTCTCTGTCTCCCATTCTCCCTCTCCTCTCTCTATCCCCCTCTACCTAGCTAGCTTATTATGTCTCCATTATCTGTCTCTCTCTCTCTATCTCTCTCAGTCCCCCTTTCTCTCTGTTTCTCACGTACACATTTATCTACTGGTAATTTGAATGGCATAGAGGAACAGAGGAATGCTATGGTAACAAGAGAACAAATGGACTGGTGTGTGTGTGTGTGTTTGTGTGTGTGTGTGTGTGTGTGTGTGTGTGTGTGTGAAAGGGGGGGTGTTGGCTAGGGGTAGGGAGAAGAGAGTTGAGTTCTAAGTGGATGGGGGAGGGGTGGGATGGGCAGGGTGGTGATGGGGGAGGGGTAGAAGATAGGACAGTAGTGGCATCAGGAGTTGGGGCTTTTAGCATATAACACAGCAGACGTGAATTCAGTGTGTCTGTGGGGCCTCTCTGCTAACCGGAGGCCCGTGTCTGGGATAGGACTGATAATTAGTTCAAGAGGAAGTACAAAGCGAGAGAAAACGCCAGAACACCTTCTCATCCTCAAAGCGGAGTTCTACCTACACACAGCATTACATCTCTCTCTCCCTTCCCATCTCTCTCTCTCTCTCTCTCTCTCTCTCCCTCTCTCTCTCTCTCTCTCTCTCTCTCTCTGTGCCTTCATAGCATCCAGATGTTACCAAACACTCTATTTCAAGCTATGTGCTAACACCCTCAGGTCAGAATCTAGCTTCCTCTATCTCTTTCTCAATCTCTCTACCTTGCTATGCTAACTCCTCCCCACCTCTCATCTCTCCCTCCCTCTGTCTTTCTCTCTCTCTCTCTCTCTCTGTGCCTTCATAGCATCCAGATGTTACCAAACACTCTATTTCAAGCTATGTGCTAACACCCTCAGGTCAGAATCTAGCTTCCTCTATCTCTTTCTCAATCTCTCTACCTTGCTATGCTAACTCCTCCCCACCTCTCATCTCTCCCTCCCTCTGTCTTTCTCTCTCTGTCTCTCTCTCTCTCTCTCTCACCTTCCTACTCTCCCGTCTTCGGGGATGTGTCGGAAGGAAAATGGAAGTCACTGATTTTTATGTGTTAATTTTTCATTTGATGATGTCACGTTGCCCTAGTCTGGCGTCGGCTCCTCGTGTTCATCAGTGGGAGAAGGGGGAGATTAAAAGTGCTGGTTTGTGAAGAAGCCTCACATGTGCTGGGGTCACAGATCATTTATTTAATTTGCTGAAATTGAGATATTATCACCGCGCCTCTCTCTGCCAGTGTCCTACACCAGGATTAATATTGAATTTCCCCTGGGGATCAATAAAGTATCTATCTATCTATCTATCTATCTAATAATTAAATAGGATTAAAATTAATTAATTATTATTATTTATTATTATTTATCTTTCTCTACAACTCTATTCATATCAAAGTTTTTTTTTCTATCACATCTGGAGAATGGGAAGAAGAGGCTTTGCTTTGTATTTGTAAGGGGAATTTTTTGTTCTCAAGTTTGTTCCACTTTCTTTGTGGTTAAAATGCAATTAAGGCGATTAAGGCACAGCCGGTCATCTGAATGTTTTTTATGCACATTCTCATGTGAGGTGGCACAGCGCTAAGATCAAACGCTAGCTAACACTAGCTGCAAGAAATGTAAGAGAGAATAATTACACTTGCGCTGTTTTCCAGTCATCCAAACACCACAAATGGGACTTGGGAGTTTAAACGGCATCAAATCACTAACAATGTCCTCTCATTCCCCTTCTTGCATTGCACTTACTCTGTAGTGCTCTTCCAAAAGGGATATTTTTAGGCCCCGTCAAAGATATGCAAAGAACATGAACACATTTTCTCCAGGGATAGATATTACAGTGTTTGATGGAGATATTTTTCTCATGTAATGGACTACAAAAAGGATGAAATAAATATTAAACTGTTTTATGCATAATGAATATTCCGTCCGATGTTCTGTGGCTGTATCTTGGTGTGACACTGTTCTAGGTAATAATTAATAGTGCTGGCAGAAAAGCATTTTCAAATAGTCTACTTGTACCTTTGATTTCTCAATGGGGCTGTTAAGAGACAAATAGCGGAATGACACAGACTGACACGGAATACACAGATACACACAAACAAAACTCAACACACACACACAGGTAGAGAGAGAGAGAGAGAGAGAGAGAGAGAGAGAGAGAGAGAGAGAGAGAAGAGAAAGAAATTGACATAAAACACAGGAGGCTCTCACAGTTCTTGTTTGTCAGTTTATTGGTCACCTCTTTATATTTAGGTGTGCCTCCATGGAGTGACTGTGTGTGTGTGTGTGTGTGTGTGTGTGTACATGTCCTTGTTTGTGTTTAAGTGTTATACTGTATAATCCTCTCATATTTGGCCTCTGGTTAAAAAATGGCGCATTTTTTGGCTACATTAACACAGAATTACAATGAATTCAAATCTAAAGTCTTACTTTCCTTTTTATTTGTAGACATGAATCTCAATATCCAAAAAAGTGGAAAAAAGAGAATACTTTCTGAAATGATGAAAACATGTTGTCAAGATAAGGCTTGCTGTCCAACTGAGTACCCCTGTATGTTTGTCACGTAAGCACTAGCTTCTGAGCAGCCGAAACTACACTGGTAAAACATAGTGTTCAGATACCACACCTTCTGAGAGAAAAAGTTAAGATATATATATAGATAGATTTATATATATATAGATTTGTATTTATTTTGAAGCTTTTAAAATAGTACAGTAAACACTTTTTTCACACGTGATATAAACTACGGGATGTTTCTGAGAGGTGAGTGGTAGACCAATACAGTCTTGGCCCACTATGCTGAACGCAAAAACAGAACTGCCCTCCCGCAACAACATAAAATGAACTGAAACTGCCCCAAAATAATCTCCTCACCAAACTCCTGACCACCAGTTTTTTTTTCCTTTTGTTTTTTATAAAGTAATAGGAATAGACCTGGAGAAACACCGGACCACACACACACACATACCCACACCCACACACACACGCAAATGCACACATACCCACACACAGAGTAGAAAACAGTCAAGTCTAAAAGAGTGATATTGCATTTAGTAATGCACAAAGAATTCTCCTGTACAGTTGGCTTTCTCGGTGTGTGTACAAATAACTAAAGGGCTCAGTGAATATTTCTGTTTTTTTGACAACTTTGTCTCTCTTTTTTCACCATCTTCCATTTTGTCTTCACAAACGTTCCTTTTATTTTTTTTGTTGTTCTATGTTTTTGTTTGTTTGTTTGTTTGTGTTCCTTTGAAAGATATACAGTAGCGCTGTAAACAGGCACACACGGATGACGCGAGAGGAACAGCTCCTCTCTCATTCGTCTCCATTTCTCCTCTTCCTCCTCCTCCTCAATCGCTCCTCTCCTCGGTTCTCATCTGTCCGTCCCATGCTCTAAACTCCTTCTCTCAGTCCGGCTGAGATCCAACCCATGTGAGTGTGTATCTTTGCCGTTTCCCTCCTGTCTGAGTCTCTTTCTCTCTCTTTCTCTTTCTTTCTTTTTTCTCTTTCTTTCTTTTTGTCCGTCCTTTGATAAAGTGTCTGCAAGAGCAGTCCATGGGTTCAGGCAGCAAGATGGACGGCTAAAGGAACGGAGTCGGAAAAAATCTTGATGCTCTTCCTCATCGGTTGTGACTGATTGTGCAAAAACAAACAAACAAAAAGAAAAAAGAAATGAAAAAGAAACTCATGCGGTCTCTGGTATGTCCACACGAAAAGAGCTAGCATATCCTTTTCCGCGCTGCAGGAGGGAAACACACACACACACACACACACACATTTCGTTAGGTTTACTTCTGTTGGAGATTTTGCAAAGACTCTGTATCTTCCTACATTCCGACTAATCTTCTCACATGCACACAGTGTAGCGTCCGTGTGAAAACAACAGAGACCAATAGAACGGTAACGGTACTATTTCTGTCAATTTGTCAACCATAACAGTGATTAAAGATAACAGCAACACTGCCTATGCTATCAGCCAACACACACTATAAACACTGTGGCAGCGCTAATCAATGCTAATACAATTCATGTTAATTAAAGTTCATACAACATATCACTTAATATCATAAGTGGCAATATTGTTAAATAATTGCAGTTCAAAATCAGTGTGATACACTAGGGGCATGTTATTGAAAATTACTGAATAATAAAGTGTATAACCATAGTCTATGACACAGAAACTCTATTTCTAAAACTATTTCTAAATGTATTAGCTAAATTATCCCAGACCTAGGATTACATATCATGATCGTGAATGAGAAATATATCAATCTTTGGATATTAATTGAACAAAATACATTTTATTTTAACAGCAGTTATGTTATCCATCACATACTCCCTAAACATAACATGTCCTGTTACATTTTTTTTCACAGAGGTTATACCTTATGCACACAACACATTCACAGCAATGCAATGCATCTCCACAGTTGTCACAATTCACCAAGACACATGTTCACAGACAGCTCCCACATGACAGACCAGGATTGCGCACAGCAAAGGTCCAAAGTGGATTGGGAAAAAAAAGGAAGCGGTGCAGTGGATGGGAGAAGCAAAGGGATAAAGGGGTCGGCATGAAAGGCTGGACAGATGAAGGGATGAGAGATGAGTAGAGTAACTAGTGTAGATGTGGAAGTGTAAGGGAAGTTATAGAGAGGAAAAGGCACTTCGAGGTATTAGATTGACTAGAAGCTTTTAAGGAGTGAGGAGGGTTAGCAGCGCTAGTGTTAGCGTTAGCATTTGAGTGGTCAGATTGTCCCTCCCCCTCGCAATCTTTGCCATTTGGTCAGATCAGATCAGAGAGGAGATTTACTGGGATGGCTGTCACCCTGAATACTCACTCATGTAGGCAGGTTTGTAAGGTGCGCGCGAGTTAGAAGACAGAAGTGCATCTAACTCTCTCCGGTCTATGGTGCCATGATGGTGGAGGTTGTGTTGATTGTACTGGTGGTTGGTTTGGTGGTGGCTGTGGTTGTGGTTGTGGTGGAGGTGGTGGTTGTGGAGGGACGTCTCTTTGCCAAAGGTGGAGAATGACTTATCCCCAGGCTGTGCCTCGCTCTCAAATACCTCAGTGTCGGGCACGGAGTCCATGCCTGGCACGTGGAGGTTGCTACGGTAGTCGGCGCCCTGGCGACTGTCCGTGGGCACGAAGGTGGGCATCCAGCATCGGTCAGAATGGCCCAGTGCTTTACACTCTTCTGTGCAGTTCGAGAAGAGATCAGCGCCTACACACACAACAGGGGAGAGAAGAGAACGTCAGAACCTGCCTACTGTTTGAATGTTTGAATATGTACTGTACGTGTGCGCACATTTCTTTATCTTTATTCAGTTTATATACCAACATATAACTAAAAAATACACACTATAAGGAGTGTCCCTATATATAAAACTGTTTTATGTGATATATGACATGTATGGTAGGGTGGTACTGCTCTTACAACAACGTATTGCAAAGTAATTATAGATTTTATACAGAAATTCCCATATATTTACAGAAATCATAAATTACTATAATGGATCAATTCTTCCTTACATACATTTATGTGTCTGTAAAACACACACATAAAAAATAATATTTAAAATAGCCTTATGCACAGCAACTCATTTTCTGATGCACAGGAGACAGCTGAAAAGTTGTCAATGACAAACTCAAGAGCCACACAGAAATAAGTCAGGACTAAATATGACATTAATGACTTAATTTGAAACTATTAAAAACCCTGGGCGTGATAGGGACTAAATGAGTTTCGCTCGGGCAAATCTAATCACCCTGACGACTGGGTTTCGTTCCTCTCCATCCCCTTTTTGTCAAGAAAAAAATGGAGGGAGAGAGACTCCACAAAATGTGTAATAACTATGATCAAAGCTACGTAAGGAGGACGAGGACACACACACACACACACACACACACTCTCTCTCTCTCTCTCTCTCTTTCACACACACACACACACACACACACATACTCACACACACACACACACACACACACACACACACACACACACACACACACAGAGCTCAGTATGAGAAGTCAAATCTGTAATTCCTCCTAGCGGGGTCCGCTCTTTCTCCTTGTGAGATCAAAGGGAGACAGGGTGATGAGGCAGGCCAGTAGATAAACCCTACCACCCCCCACCCCCGGTCTCCCTCTCTCTGTTCTCCTCTCTCCTCTCCTACACTGAGCTCTGTGATAGAGGGATAGAGAGGTCACATGTGCTCCCCCCTCCCTCACACACACAGACACACACACCCACATACACACACACACACTCTAACCCTCACAGATACAAGAATGAAGGATTCGCAAAGAAAGGAATCAAACAAAAGGATTTGACATAAACTCAGAAGACAGAGCCAGAAGAACTCGGCTGGAAATTCAAATCTACCTCTATTCTATCTGTGCTAACTCTCGACGGATGATCAGAGATGGGGGAAGGTGTGTTGGTGTGTGTGTGTGTGTGAGGGGCAAAGAATAATGAAGTGAAAAAAATCAGGAAAATGATCAAACAGATCAAAGAAGGAAGAAAATAGTCTCTTGTGATTCTTAATATGCAAAAATGATCTGAGCTAAAACCTCTCACATCCAAAGACAGTGAACTGGGCTCTGTTATTACGAAATGGCAAGAGAACAAGTCATGTGAGCCGCCTCCTCCTCCTCCTCCTCATCTTCCTCTGCCTCTACAGACAAGACTACTCAAAATGGAGGCCTTCTGTGACTCAGGGATCCCGTTAGACATGTTTAAGTGGTGGAAAAGTCTCACGGCAGGGTCCCAGCATGGATAATTGGAGTTGCCAAGGGGTGTGTGGTGGTGATGGTGTGTGTGTGTGTGTGTGTGGGGGGGTGTAGACAGAGAGAAAGAGGGAGAGAGATATAGGAAATAGAGAAATAGAAAGAATTGGCAGCTTCACTCATCAGCCCACCTCCACGTATCTCTGTCTGAATTATTCTGTGATTAAAAACCCTTTGGGGCGAGTAAAATCATTCATTACAGCACGTGAAATATTGTGTGTGTGTGTTTGTGTGTGTGTGTGTGTGTGTGTGTGTGTGTATGTGTGTGGGTGTGTGTGTGTATATGTGTGTGTGTGTGTGTGTGTGTGTGTGTGTGTGTGTGTGTGTGTGTGTGTGTGTGTGTGTGAGAGAGAGAGAGAGAGCACTTGTTTGACAGAGAGAGTGTGTGTGCATTAATGTTTGGGTTTTGTGTGCATATGTGTGTGTGTGTTTGTACGTGTGGGTGAGTGATAGGTGTTGCGAATCAAAATGGCCGGTCAGCCGTCCAAGTGGTCTGAGTAAGGAGTGAATCGAGAGCTAATCCCCAGTCTGCACGACCTCACAGACAGCCCTCTGACCAGGTCAGCACAGGAGGAATTTGAGCTGCTCCACCAAAGAGGATTAACACTGTGCAGCATACTAACACCCCCACACACACACACACACACACACACACCCCGAAAAACACACAGCATATTCTGACAAGTGTCTCAAAACAGAGTCTTAGCTCCTAATCCGCAGAGGAATCTGTGTTTTCTTACGACGGGCTGTTTGCGGGAAAGCCTTTTATTTGTGCATAATGTGTCTTTGAGCTGTCCACACGTTTGCAGGAGAACTTAGGCCACACCCCAAAAGAATCTCCACAGCGCCTTTAAATCAGGAGCGGATATTAGTTTGTGTGTGTGTGTGTGTGTCACAGTCAGAAAGAGAGACAGTAATCAAAAGAAAGATGGCAAGAAATAAAGAAGGAAAGGAGACAGTGAGCTAGTCAGACAAAAATATTGGGAAAGAATTAGGAAAGAGAAGGAAATAAAAGAAAGAAAGAAAGAAAGAAAGAAAGAAAGAAAGAAAGAAAGAAAGAGACCACCACCGATAAGGCCACCAAAGGCCAGACAGAAATTTCAAAACGCATAATCATAGACATCTCAATATTCCCAGACATTTGATGAAATTAATGCGATTGCTTGTCCCTCCTGGGCTCGCCCTGAGCACCATTCGGGAAAAAAAGGTGGGATATTGCGAAGGTTGTCTCTTGAGGAAGATCGATATCAAAGTCAATATCAAATAGAAGAGGTATTAATTCCTTAGAGAGACATGTAGGAGATTTGGTGCAAATCTGCGCTGCCAACTTCCAAAGGGCATTAGCCAAACGGTAGACCAAATGTACCACAGCCTGCTCCGCCAGTGCTAAGTCAACAACTCCTGGAGCTATCCAAACAAAGAAAACAAGGTCAAGAAGCAGGAGGAGGGGAGATTGTGAGTAAGAGAGAAATGTATTGGGGTAAGACTAAAGTGTAGATGGAAGGAGAAAGGGAGGGGTTTTGCTAAATCACTGACCCCCATCTCTCCCCAACAACCTCCCTTTTTTGAGCCTCTGCTCTGAGCAGGGTACTGTAAACTGGGGCCTGATAATAACCTTCGTTTGCTAATTGGTATGCAGAGGTCTCGAAATAAATTACTGATCAGCGAGCTGTTACCCTGGTGATAACGTGAACGGAAGTCTAAATGAGGGATTTACTGCGACATGGCAGGCTGCTGGAGAAGAAATGAGAGGAGAGGTAGGAGAAAGAGAGATTCTGAGAGAGAGAGAGAGAGAGAGAGATACTACTCTGCTCTGATGATCCCATTGCGTATCCAATCAGAAAGATTCATAACATTAGGATGCTTGATGCAAACAGAATATCCGTCCTCTCACAAAATTACATTATCAAAAATGTGAAATTATCTTCCTGCCTAACAGCTGATAATAGTGTACTTTTGAGGAGGAAATAATCACAAACAAGATCTCAGCGGCTGCTTTCCCCTCAGAGGATATTAAAGAGCTGGTATTGAGCGCTGACATTGTTGACCTCCATCTTAAGCGCTATGGTAATGACAGCGGAGAAGAGCATCTCCGCGGAGCTAAATCCTGGCAGACCGGGTTGAGCTCCAGCATTTAGCCAAATTAAGTTTCCCAGAAAATGCATTCAGGAGTGGAGAGAGAGAGAAAGAGAGAGAGAGAGAGAGAGATGGGGTGGAGTAATAGAAAACCGGCTAAATAAATAAGTTCAGTGGGGTAAGCTGATCACTTCCAAGTCTCCCATTAATTCTCACTGTGTTGCCACTTCCAAACACGAATCAAACACAAGGAAAGCTGCTCGTTCAATTAACCTAATCAAACAAAACGCCGTGTGATGCAAAATTAATCCAGACAGAAAATAAGCACCAACGCGGAGATAGCCCTGTGTTGAACAAACAGGAGAAAAAATGCAACAATGACTGAAACAAAACGAAGAAAACCGCCTGAGGACAACACAGCCCCACTTCACAACAGACAGATTGACTCCAAGAGGGAAAAGACTGAAACCCTCTCACCAAATAAGTGTAGTGTAATATTTCCATATTTTACAGTGCCGTGATGAACAATATGGTCGTCTGCGGGACCAAGAAACCGAATGCTACATTTGCGGCATATGGCATGCCAAAATAGCGGCCGAGGGCATATGCTCACCAAAGGCAAATTAATGTTAATAAGATGCATCTCTTTGGTTGGTGTTTATTTGTACACTGCGTTGTCATAATTATATGACACCAAAACTCCTCCACCGTACCATTTATGTTCCGTGTCACCTCACAACAAAGACGCGTTTGTGTGTCCTGTGTGTTACTCACTGGTCAACCAAAGAAAGATAAAGAGAGAAAGGGTACCTTTCAAATCACCCGATCAAATTCATTCAGAAGGAAGGGCTTTGGATTATTCTATAACAGTCTGCGCAGGGTTACTTTTAGGTGACAAGATAAAAGATTGGAATGGGGTGCAACCTGGAAGGGCGAGGGTAGCACAGCCCCCGGGCGCGAGAAGGCGGGGAGGGAGGAGTGGGTGGGTGAAAGAGGGCAGGGGGAGTGCGCAGTCAATGAATCGTTTGTTTGTTTGCGACTCAACCTATTTGGTCCCGTTCCCACACCGTCAATGACGGGCTAGCCCTGTCCTGTTCTAAATTCCGTCACGTCCCTTGAGTGGGTTACTCAAAGGGACCAATGGGACGGGCTAGAGCCCTCATTAACAGACTATTTACAAACAACCGGATTAAAACGAGAGAACGCGCCATTGTCCCATACAAGCTTCCCATGAAAGATACAAAAAAAAATAAACACTTTATAAAAGAGAGAATTCCGGGAGAAAATATGACAGGTTTGTAGGCTTATATCCTGTGACAGAATGGGTGCTTCACAAACTTTTCTGGTTTGGTTATAAGTATTCTGTTTTTTCAAGCGAACTGCAGTTAGAAAAACTTGATAATGCGAGTGAAAAACTACAGTGAATGGACCCGAGAGTCGCTGTCCATTCAGCACCATGGGTCAAGGAGTACAGTGTGAAACAGCCAGCGAGAGAGCTAAGGCAGGGGGAAGGGTGGCTGTTCTACCCAGACCTAACTTCACTTTAAATCACTACAGGCACAAAATCCTCTTTCTCCACGTTGTCTGATGAACCGCCTCGAGATCGATAACAGAAGAGAATAGGCTGGAAAACCCACCGGAAGAATGTCCTCGATGTGTAGCGTCGTGGTCACTGTCTCCCTGTTCGCTGTCTCCGTGGCCACTGTCTTTCGAGCTCACAATATCCGCCTCCTGGAAGGCCGAGCTGCGAGATATGGAGAGTCTGGATTAGGACAGAAAACTCAATTGCCCATGAAGCATTTCATAAAGGTGCAAAACGATTCAATTCAGTGCATATGAAACAGATAGACAGTCACGGCGAGGATAGGGAAAATCGGCATGACCGCATTGCAATATTGTTCTGTTCAGAAATGAATCCCCCGACACATTTTAGCTCATTCAAACAATCGCAGCCTGATTTAAAGCTGAACGAGCAGAGGGAATCAATTATTTCTGAAACCGAGAATAACTTCAAACTTTGTAGAGAGATGCCTGGCTGGTAAGAGATGCTGACTATACTGCGTTAAGTGAAATATATTATATTCAACAGCTTACATAACACACCAGCTTCTCCATCGAGCCATGAAACGGCCACCCTGCAGTTCACATGTGCGACACCCGTTTAATGTTGGATAAACGAAATAAATGTTAATGCGCTCGCAAGACATCCCCGCAGACACCTGGCTAGGATCCAGGTGCGCTGGCTCTCTCACCTGTTCACGCGCCTCGGTCTGTCCACCAGGTAGCTCAGCTCCGCACGCTGGTGTTTGGTCTGAAACGAAAAGGGGGCACCACATTATTTATAATTTTTACAACACCGACAATGGCAAATAGAACATCAATAAGATGAATGATAATAATAATAATAATAATAATAATAATAATGCATTATAATCCGTCATAATGTTTGCCATGCCCATCATAATTATGATTCTATGAGTTTGTTTATAGTTTTCCTCGAAAATCTTTCCCTCACAAATAGCCCTATACCAAGAGAGACATTGCGGTTCAAGAAAGCCAATAAGCGCAGCACTTATTTAGCTCAGCTCAACTATAGATGGATCTTTGTTCTGCTGTGACTCTGCAGGGCCGTGCTTGGCATGCTTAATGAAGACTCAGGGTTGAAGGGACCTGGCTCAAGACCTATTCTGCAGCCGTGCAGCCAAAACCTTGTCTTTTTTTCTAAACTTCGTGGTGCTGCTGTTTTTTGTGCTATTTTTTCGCAACAAACACCTACACCATACAATCACTGTAGACATGTTTGTATGTGAGTGCTTCTGCATCATACAATCACTGTCGGCATGTTTGTATGTGTGCGTGCGCGAGTGTGTGCGCGCGCGCGTGTTTGAGTGAGTGAGTGAGTGTGTGTGTGTGTGTGTGTGTGTGTGTGTGTGTGTGTGTGTGTGTGTGTGCATGTACTGTCTCTGTCAGTGTGCCAGCAACGCGTAATCAACCTGTTTCAGTTGGCATTTTAAAGCCTCCTGATGCATAACGAAAGCATGTGTTCTCAGGATTATTTTACAGCTACTTATTTCACGGGGTTTGGATGAAATTGCACAGCATATGTTCAATAGTAATTCTGAGTTATAACCAGATAATGTATATGCCAAATGTTGTGGCATGACCAATATAGCAGATGCAGGCTATTACATTCTATAATCACACTTCAAGGCAATATTTAGCACAACCATGGCAAATTTAACTAAGACTACCACACTTTTGCACAGTTTTTCAGCTTTCAGATTTGGGACCATGGCAGCATGCTGGGTAGTTTGAATGAGGTATTGAGCCGTTATAGAGCCCCCTTACCTCATTCGATAAGATGCTGCCGTTGGATATGATGTCAGGCTGCTGCTGGTCAGTGTACCCTGTTACTATTGCTCCGCAAGGGTTGTGTTCAGTGTCGGCGCTCCGTGACGGACTACAGGCCTTGAGGAACATGAGGTCGGTTTTGGCGGACTCCGGTGTCAGACATACCTGGTAGCAGTAGTTCTGGTTCTGGTGGAGCGAGCCGAAGCTTCCGGATTCCTCCACGGGCACCTGCGACGCGCTCGCAACGCTGACGGCCGCGTTGGTGGCCGCACTGGCGTGCGCGCTCTGCACCAACATAATGTCCGACTTGCTCAGCTTTTTTTTCTTCCGGGCGGCCCGCGCCTGCCTGCCGCAGCAGCACAAGCCGCAGCCCAGGAGGCAGCAGTCGCTGGTCACGCACGTGCTGTAGATGTTGAGCTTCTTGTCCTTCTGACAGCGCACTGCAAGCACAATCATGGCGAGCAGGAAGATGAAGGAGACGGAACCCAGAGCGATGATGAGGATCAGGGTCAGGTCCAGACTGGTCTCTTTCGCTTTGGCCGTGCCGCTCCGGTCTCCGCTGTGGCCCTCCACCACGCTATCCACCAGCGTCACCATCACGCTGGCACTGGAGGACAGAGGCGGCTGGCCGTGGTCCCTAACCTCGATCAACAGGTCATACAGCTGCTGGGGGTCCCGCTTGGCAGACACCCTGCGCGCAGTCCTTAGCTCTCCAGTTCGCCAGTCCATACGGAACATGCCATTTTCATTTCCCCTCTGGATGCTGTAAGACAGCCGTGCGTTCTCGCCATCATCTGCATCCATGGCGACGATGCGAGCGACCAGGTATCCGGGCTCGGCTGAGCGGGGCAGAGGCTCTCTGGCCGTTCCATTCTTGCCCAGTGGCGCAATCACAGAGGGGGCATTGTCGTTCTGGTCCACGATAATCACATTGACTGTAGCGTTTGAAGAGAGCTCGGGGATGCCATTGTCTGTCGCCTGGACTGTGAAACTAAAGTCTTTGAGCTGCTCGTAATCGAATGACCTGAGGGCGTATAGAGCTCCGCTCTCGTTGTTGATTGACACGTAGGTTTTGACCGACATACCCTGTATGTCACACTCCAGTATGGAGTAATTTAAATGCGCATTTCGACCAATATCAGGGTCTATCGCATTCACTGCGTGAATGTATGCACCGGGAACATTATTTTCAGTTACATACACATCATAAATGGGCTGCGTAAACGCTGGCGCATTGTCATTTTCATCAGAAACTTGGACTTTAATCGATTTACTTGTGGCAAGAGACGGGGAGCCTTTATCTCTGGCCACCACCGTTACTGTGTAGGAATCTGCGCTCTCTCTGTTCAACGGGCCGTCCGTGACAATAGTGTAATAGTTCCTGAACGAGCTTTTGAGCTTGAATGGCACTTCGCCAAGGATCTCGACGTGAATCTGTCCGTTTTCCTCGGCATCCTTGTCCGTGACGCTAAGCAGCGCTATTACTGTTCCCGGAGCGGCATTCTCGCTAACGGACTCCGTGACTGTGCTGAAGGTGATCTCAGGCGCATTGTCATTCACGTCTGTCACTTGCACCAGAACTTTGCAGTGCGCGGGCACGGCGTTTGGTCCCATATCCTTTGCTTGCACATAAATCTGGTAAAGACCGCTCTCCTCGAAATCCACATCCCCCCGCACTTCTATCCTCCCGGTGCGTGCGTCTATATCGAATAACTCCTTAACCCTACTGGATATGTGATTGCTGAAAGAATACACAACTTCTCCGTTCAGTCCCTCATCCATGTCGGTTGCGTTAAGCTGAATAACCAGGGTTCCCACTGGCGCGTTTTCAGCCAGGCTAATGGAGTACACGGGCTGATCAAACACCGGAACATTGTCGTTGGAGTCGAGCACTTTCACTACCAGCAGCGCCGTGCCAGTCCGCGGGGGCTGGCCACCGTCCACTGCGGTTAGCACGTACCTGTGAACTGCCTGCTGCTCGCGATCAAGAGGCTTTTCCAGCACAAGTTCGGCGAATTTATTCCCATCGGTCTGCGTCTGTACGTCCAGGTAAAAATAATTGTTTGTGGTGATGTCGTACGTGCGTAATGCGTTACTGCCAACGTCCGGGTCGAAGGCAGTCTCCAGCGGGAAGCGAGTGCCTGGGGTGGCACTCTCGGAGATCTCCACGGTGATGTCGGTCTCCGGGAATTCGGGGGGATTGTCGTTAATGTCCAAGACCTCGATCTCGACGCGGAAGAGTTCGAGCGGGTTCTCGAGAAACACCTCAAGGTGGAGGAGGCAGGTGGCACTCTGTTTACAAATGCGCTCGCGGTCAATCTTCTCACTGACGAAAAGCACACCGGTTTCCAGGTTCACCTCCAGGTAAGGGCTCCGTGAGCTGGGCACAGTCTGAAACCTGCGAGACGCGAGTTTCGTAAGGTCCAAACCCAAGTCCTCTGCGATATTCCCCACGAACGTTCCGTGCTCCTCCTCCTCCGGTACCGAGTAACGTATCTGAGAGACCACGCCATTCGCAAGACACAGCAGAAGCAGAAACACAATCATCTCCAAACCAACAAGTGCACTTGGAAAAAAAAATCTATTCCAAAACTCCCATCACCAGCTCCTTGAGTTAAGGCGCAGCTGCTTAAGGCTTGTGGGAAAGAGATTGAAATCTTCTTTCCATGGATACTAGAGCTGTCTGCCGAAAATCATGCTGCCTCTGTGATGTCCACTGCTGACCGGATCCCCAGAGCGCTTTCTCCCTGCTCAGCCGAGTTCAGCAAACAATCTTTGGCTTCAGGAGAAACGGGATATTCTTGCTAAAACGCACATTCCTATGATGACGAATGCGTCTCAATAAGTGAGGAGATTGAAAAGATGCGTTGAAAGAAAAACAAACATAATCCAGTCATTGTATAGAGCCGATACAACGTTTTGTGGGTGTCATAATCCCTATTTCTAAGAAACAGTTAAATAGTAGCTGTTGTCTGACTTCTTTGCTTTACTGACGTTATCTGTACTGTCCCAGCTTCTTTGGCGCTCCGGTGGTCTCCGCTCGCAAAGGACTGAAGGTCCGACGGTCGGCTAGTTGTTTTTTCCGCAGCCCACTTTCTGCGCCAGCCAATGCCATGTACTGACAGCCGCAGATCTGTCGTTTCATTGGTGATCTGGGACGCCAGTTACAACTCAGCCAGAGGATCCGCCCCTGCCGGTGGCTGCGGGATTTCAACTCTTTGAATTGAATAGCTGATGAGCAGCAGAGAAAGAGAGCGATAGAGAACAACAAGGTGGCGAAGTTGGGCATAATAACATGTGACATCCCACTGTAAAATTGTAACCACATACATCTTTCAAACGAATACTAGATGTTATTGTCTCTATAAAACCAAGGTTAAAGCAGTCAATGTTGTCTTTACAGCAAAGGGGATCCAATGGCCCATTTCAGTGATTTTGCCATTTGTACTAAATATGTGCCTGTAAAGGTGGGCTTAGTGCGTGGGAGAAAAATATAACCCTTAGATTATCTAACACATTAAGTGTCACATAAAGTATGCCGTTGCAATGATAAGGAAAGACACGAGTTGCTATTCAAACTAAGTAGCATAAACAACTTATTATAGCATTCATAGATTTTGAGTAAGCTATACTATATACCAATACACGGATATGAAAATCGTGTCTTTTCTGAACAGAAACGGTGTAGTTGAACGGGCACACAACACATTTTTATGTTTAGATAGACAACGCTAAACCTGTCACTGTAGACTATCCCCATATTTCCAGCTGCGCAAGGTTTGCACAAGAGCGGCAGGCCCGTTTGTTCACAGTATGTCCACAGGCTTCTGTGTGCGTGTTATATTTAGACTGCTTTCTGCCGACTGCTACAATCACTTGCGTTCGAGGCTGAGGTGATTCTCACTGCCCAGACCCTCTCCAAATCGCTGCGACTCACCAGCAAACTACTTTCCTCAACCCGGCCAAGCGCAGGCAACATGCGCCTCCCAGTGACCAAAAATATATAGATGGAAACCGCCTTTCATGTGCAAGAAACAGGACCTAAGAGGCTGTGTGTGTGTGTGGTGTGTGTTTGTGTTTGTGGTAGGCCCGTGTAGACGGATTTGTTGTAGATGCTGTGCATTTTCAGTCTGGTTTTGAAAATCGGCTCGAAAAGGAACAATTCGAAAAGGAAGATTATTATTAACCTCATGTTTACAGTTATTTAGAAAATGTCTCTTCTACAGATCATCTGTTTTTGGAGGCAAATCTCTGAGACCTTGAACTATAACGGCACTCACGTCTCCCATAGTAGATAGTAGATTCTCAGAACATGTCCAAATATAAGCATTTCGAGGGACTACCCAGACACCAAGGTGCACACACCGAGCACGAAATGTTTCTGGAGTTGAAACGCCATCAATGCACGTAGGCATCGGCAGTGATACAAGACGAGCCTAGAGGACCGAGAGAACGCGAGCTCCCCCCAGCGGGTCTTACCGGGACCGCTGTGCTCTCCATTCAAAAACGCCCAAAGTGATGATAAATGAAACCACTCGCCTCTAAAGAAACGCGCATTTGGGAGGGGGGGAGGGGGGTGGGTTCCTCTGCCCTGCCAGTGCAAACCTTAATAGGTGGCACAAAACTGTAAACATAAATCGACCCCCAAGAGGATATTTCTAAAATGAAATTCAGTGGATTCAGTGGAGGCAACGATTATCTTCTCACATGAAAAAGCATGCACATCAAAAGAATACATTTAGATAGTCAGAATGATGACTGCATATTCAAATAAAATGGTAATTTTCTATCCCTTATGCTGTAAAGCAAAATACATCACTGCTCGACCACTAAACTTTGGTTTTACATCACCCTTATACATTAAGTTTACATATGTGTAGTATTGAGATGAAAATGTAAGGTGGACTGGAGACTGATAGGTCAATGGCAGACATTTTTTCTCCTCCTCATTTCTGATGCTGAGATACTTAGTTATTCCTGCTGCACCTCCCAGGTTCTGTTCAATGGCTTGACGTAGCTTAAGATGGACAGATGAACAAAAACCTTTGAGTTACATTTCATTATTTCCCCAAACCCCCAGAATAATCATTTGAAGTGCATAGATTGCTGGTCAGCAGGGAAAGCTCCAAAGAGATTCATGCTTGGCTCTGATCTTTCCCTCAGACAGTGGGCAGAGAGGGCAAAAAATGCATGTCTGCCAGCGATGACAAAGACAAGAGTGGCTTCCTCATACTAATGTTTGATGTCCATCTGTGGTGTCTGTCTGTCCATTTTTCGACTTGCATCTGCCTGTGTTCTGTCAGTGGATCCTTGCACTGTCTGTCTGCCTGTCCTCCAACCCACCTATCTGTCAGATTCGTTCAGCTTTAGTCATTCTTAAACCTGTCCCCACTTATATATATATATAAAAAAAAACATGGATGAAAGGCTTGATGAAAAGCAGGTCGCAGAGGCATCTCTTGCAGGACAGTCTGAAAATCATTTACTGGATATCATGCTCACTCTTCAAATTAGCTGATGTTAGGAGGACTTCATCTCCTTTCCAGGATACAGTAGCCTTGATGTTTTGTAGATGTTTTAGAGGTGGGAAAAACAGATCAGAAAACCATGTATGCATGTAACTGGTGGCAAACACTATTAAATATCTTAACATCCTTGTCAGTGAGATGAGTAAATGGCAAGGAATGGAGGAGTTCATAAAATATACATGTAAAGACTTCAAAATAGTGCAATGGACACTTTGCTGATACACTTTGTTGATAAACACTGATGTGTTGACACAGGTGGGTATTAGACCGGCATGCTTAAGGCTCAGGCTCTTTAAATCCTTGACACATATTGTGTGTTCTATACTCAAGACAGGTCTAGAGTTCAAATTGTGTAAATATAACTATGACAGCTTTGTTTTTATGTGATCAAAATGATCTGAGCTATCTGAGATCTGAGGCTACAAACAGTGAGAGCAAACCAGTTTTGCATGTTTGCGTATCTGATTTTGCATATCTAATCTAAATGTGTGTAACTTTAGTTGGATGTTCTGTATGGGTGTTAGTGTGTCTGAATCTCAGTGTATGTGTGTGTGTGTGTGTGTGAGTGTGGCATTGTGTATGTGCGTGAGCATGTTAGTTTCACAAGCCGGTTTTCCATTACAGCATTGGGCAAAACTTAGCCGATATTTTCAACAAGTAAAAAAAAAACAATAATGCAAATGTTCGGTTCTTCCATTAATAATGCAATGTGATTAAATATGAGCTTTATCTTCTCGCATTAGTCATTCCAGATAAATGTGGAAAGAGGACATTGTCCACAATTATTTATAAATGCTCACATTTTGTCATTGCTTGCTCCAATGTCTTTCCTACAAAAGAAATTCTTCAGACCATACAAAAAGCACAATGTGACTCACCTGAATGTGAAAAAAGTGTTTCCGTATCAGTTTTGTGCTATATCAACACGTCACAAAAAACACAAAATGTGTGAGTTTTTGGGGGGTTATTGTTAAAAAAAAAAACTTTTATGTTTAGCGTTTTTCATTTCACAATTACTTTAAGATACGTGCATTATCAGGGTTAATGGCACCCTGTCTAGAGTCTCTCTATTTCTCTCTCTCATCAGAGAGACACTCACACACTTGCTCTCTCTCTCTCTCTCTCCCTGTGCACATGTCTCTGAGTGTGTATGAATGTGTGCATATGTGTTGATGCGTGAGTGTTCCACCGTGCTGTGTGTAGAGCAGCCAGAGAGTGTTGGCGAGCTCTCTGAACCTCTGGTGACTGACACGGCAGTGACGGGCAGAGACAGGGTGGCAGCAGCAGCAACCTGACAGCAGTGCCGTGTTCCCTCAGATGGGGCCCCCTTTTAAAAACTGACACAACCCATGCCAGAGATCCAGGGTTCCAGGCGCAGACGGTGCAGGGGGCCCCTCTGAAACATTCTCTCGCCCCTTTCTGAGAGGCAGAGGTGCGCTGCTTCTAAGTCGCTCGCTCGTCTTCAGCCCCCTGTCAAAACTCTCCAGCACTCTCCACGGCTGTGATTGACAGCTGATGGCCGGTGCAGTCATCTCCCACTGTTTCTTCACACTAGGCCACACCACAGCACGGCTAGCTGATAGCCGCTCTGAGCTAACACAGAGATAGGGCAGACAGACAAAGTGGGAGTGTAGCTGTGTGTGTGTGTGTGTGTGTGTGTGTATGTGAGGGAGTGTTGATGGGAAGTTTCACACATCCACCCTCCATCTCTCCTGAGGGTCTTGAGAGTGGGTGGTAGGGGTGGCATCCCGGGAGTGAGGGGCAGCTTTTAGAGGTGTGATGGCGGCATCAAGGCGACGACACCCATCCATCAACCATCTCCTCCGCTTGGCGTCCTTTTTTTTTACATCAGCAGTGACTAATGATGGTGTGTGGGCAAGAAGGGGTCGCGACTCCAGCGCGCGCGTCCACTCTTTGGCAGCATGCGGTCGGGTCGGATGCGGGGTCGGCGACTGCTGTGGGCCTGTTAGCTCCCATGTCCTGCTGTGTAGCCCGATAGTGCCCTCTTTCCCCTGAGGGGATCGTGCAGAAAGGAAGACCCCCCACAGACAGGACCAGCAGACAAAGCTGCATCTGAGACATGCAAAGATAGATAGATAGATAGATAGATAGATAGATAGATAGATAGATAGATAGATAAATCCGATACTGATAGATAGATGGATTATCTTAAATAAAATATATATAGTATCCTAAATGACAAACAAAAGCAGTAATATACACAATAGTAAATGGTAGAACAAAACCAGTCACCAAAAATACTACAGAGAGCTATCAGTATAAATGCTGTGACAACGGAGGGAGTAAAATTGCAAGGTGCTCGACAGTGCAAAAATAATAATTACTGCAATTCATTTAATGTAAAATATTACTTCAATTCACTCACAATCGACTGAATTGATGTCAGTTGCACAAAGACATTGATAATGAAAAGTGTTTCACTGTTTGGAAACTGAAACACAGCAACTTATTTAGTATTTACACTTTGAATATGAGTAATATAAAGTGTCTTCTAATGATTTAATCTGACTCCAAATCTTGTTAGTTTGCCTGGCAAGATCGCAGCAATTTCCCCTCACATAAATGTTGTGAGGAATTAATCAAAATTTGCCTGGAGATTGTTTGGGAAAAAAGCATTGTGCTTTAACCCAGATACAGGTCCCCTTTAGGTTCAGTTTTGACATGCAAATATCACTGAAAGATTGTTGAGGCTTCATTACAAGACACACACACACACACACACACACACACACACACACACACACACACACACACACACACACACACGCATAAACAGAAAGCCAGTTAAGGTAAGCCAGGATCAAAAAGGACACCCTGAATCACAGGGATAATTTGCAAGTGAGACAGTTGGAGGAGCCACATGTAGGTCAAGTAGTCAGTCTGTGCTGTGTTTCACTCTCTGTTTCTCATCAAGATTTGTCCTGCCAAAAAGTACTCGGCCACAAATATAAACAGACACACACACATGCATACTAAGACACACACACACACACACACACACACACACACACACACACACACACATGCACACACACACACACACAAACAGTTTTTGCCTTTTGATGCAGTCTTCATTATCTGGTGCAGAGGACGAGAGGTCGGAAGGGAAATTGCTGTTAATGCAGCAATTGCTTCTCTCACAGGATCAGACACTCTTTCTCACTCTCTCTCACTCTCGTTATCTCTCTGTCTTTCTTTTTCTCTCACAAACATACACAGACCTGATGACTGACATCAAGAAGAACAGAGAAAAGATGACAATGTGATTGAAGGACAGAGTCGTCCTCACATGCATGCAATGATCGTGTGTGTGTACAAGCCATGTTGTGCTCTATGTACCTACTCTGCATGTGTGTGTGTGTGTGTGTGTGTGTGTGTGTGTGTAATGTGATGTGTGTGCAGGTGTTGGCACATCAATTTGAAAGACATTGTCGTGTCCTGGTTCATTAAATTTGATAAACACCGTCTTCAAATTTAAAGTTAGCGTATGCGTGTGTGTGTGTATGCGTGTGTGTGTGTTTGTTTGTGTGTGCGTGTGTGTGTGTGTGTGTGCTTTAATTTGTGAGCTCACGGGCAGGCTCGGTGAATAAGCTTATCAGTGTTTGGGCAGGGCCAGCATCTGAAGGCTCAGGGAGCCGCCGTAAATCACTAATAAAACAACTCCAATTTCAGACTGCAGATACCATGAATCAAACCAAATGAGGGGTGCAGGGAGAGAAAGAGAGAGAGAGGGAAGAAAAGAGAGAAAGAGAGAGAGATTGGGACGGGGAGAAGGGAATGGAAAGGAAAGGGGTGCAACAAGAGAGAGAGAGAGAGAGAGAGAGAGAGGGAGGGAGAGAGAGAAGGGGATGTGAGAGGAGTTGTGTGGGTGAAAGAGTGAGAAGAAAGAAAGAGGGAATGAGAGGGTGAGGGAAGAAAAAGAGAGGGGTGGAAGAGGATGTGAGTGAGTGAGAGCCAGGGAGAGAAAGCAAGCGAGTGAATGATGGATATGAGGGAGTTGTCTCCTCCCCACCCCTCCTTCCCTCTGGCACCTTTGATAAATCAGCGCTGCGATGCCCTCATAAAATCTGCATTTCCCAAATGAAACCTGATTTAGACGTTAAAGCCCAAAGTCCCCTGCCTAACCCCGGAGGCCATGCCTCCTTTAAACTCCATCAGGTAGCAGTCACTGCGGACCAGACCAGCATCTGTTAACACACCCACAGAAAGACAGGTGGAGGGCGGCTAGATACCTATCGACATGGTAAATTACTACTGGACAGCAGAAAATCACACACACACACACACACACATACACACACACACACACACACACACACACACACAGACTATATTCTTCCACCCTTCTCAAAGATCATACATAACAAGGATCATTTTAGCATCTCACAAATGTGTTGTTTTTCCTTCGAGGTGTTTCATTCTTTTGTGTTATTTTAAGACGCTTTCCATTCTCACTGCCACCAGCCTTCAACCATGACCCCATCTGAGAGGCCCGGGCAGCTAAGCACGCATGTGGAATGTATTTTCAGAAGGTTGTTTTTGCCTGTGTTATATCTTTGTTGATTGGGTGGGTGCAGAGGTCACTCTGTAGTGCAGTGCCAATAGGAGTGACTAGATCAGAATGAGCACTGCAAATAAACACGACAAAGGGAATAGAAGTGACTCAAGCAGGCCTGGCGAGTCGATGGCAGAGCTGTGGTGTGACACAGTGTGTGACCGAAACCACGTCACCATGCCCCTGAGTGCTTTGTACGCATCATTTGTCCTGGGCTATATGGCCATTAGGTTTGCATACGTGTGTGTGTGTGTGTGTGTGTGTGTGTGTGTGTGTGTGTGTGTGTGTTGAAAGGGAGGCGTAAATTGGTCTGTTTAATTGAGTTAACTGACACACACTCGCCCTCGTCGTTTCTCTCTATTTCAACCCCCCACCCCCCATGCCCCTTCTTACTTGCTCCCCTCTTCTCTGTTTCTCTCTTTCTTTGGGTCACTCTCTCTCTCTCTTCTTCTTCTTTCTCTCTCATCTCTCACCTCATCTCAAAAATCTTGTTTGTCATTGCGGCCCGGGCGAATCTGCATTGCGCTGTCATTCTCCATTTCTTCATTTTCAGTCTGCCACTTTGCCGGGCAAACACTTCCAGACCCATTTGCTCACTGAGCCACAACAATGGTGACCTCGCTCGCGAACCTGCAGAGGAGAGGGAGACAATTAGAGAAAGAGACAGAGGAAGAGAGAGAGAGAGAGAGAGAGAGAGAGAGGGTTGGGGGGGTAACTAAAATTGGCTACAATGCCTAGACATCTCCAGACCAGCACCTATCAACCATCTCGTCGCAAATCTGGGCAATAGGAACATTTTCCACACCAACACAAACAAACCCCCCCACCACCACCACACACACACACACACACACACACACACACACACACACCCACACACACACGTCCCCCACTCACAAACACATTCTGTCTTAACCTATACACATGATGGGTGTGTTTCCATAGCTGCTGGCTGTATCTCGGACAGCCAGGAAGTAGAGGCTGTTGGATTGGACTGATCAGCAGGCCCAGCTCACGCTGGACATTGTTTTATTGGACTGAAGCCTTATGGCCGCTCTCTCCTGTTTACTTGCGACGAGAGGCAAGTGGGAGCTATCTCTCTCGCACGCCCGATCTGCCGCTATTGGCCTCATATTCGGCATTCATCTTAATTACCCAGCAAACTTAATTAATTTAATCAATAATTAATTTAAATATAGTTTCAGAATTAATTATTGTTGTATTCATGATAATTAGTCCTCTTAATTAAGAGCACGAGTCGGAATTCCTCTGTGTCGACGATTAGATCTGAAAGTCATGAACTGTTGTTTACGGGAGAAACGTTCATTAATCTGAAATGTTTTAAAGTCATTGGCCAGCATTTGGTGGGTGATGCACAAGTGTGTGTGTGTGTGTGTGTTTGTTTGTTTGTTTGGGGAGGGGATGCTATTCCTGTGGGTGAGTAGCCCAGATTAATTGACCATAACATTGCATTTTTGATTTCCCAGTGTTTATAATGTAAAACACACACACACACACACACACACACACACACACACACACCCACACACACACACACACACAGAAGAGAGAGAGAGAGAGAGAGAGAGAGAGAGAGAGACTACAGCCTTCCACCAACTCTGTTCAATGTAAAAATGTTTGTCTCATTCAATTCACACCACTGTGGCTAGTTTGCCCTCTCTGACAGATTTCAAACTGTTGCAAAATTCTAGGCTATTTTGATAAAGATCTATCGATCTCTCTTTGTCCACACTCAAAGCTGGCTCGCTGGCTGGCTCGCTGGCTGGCTCGCTGGCTGGCTCGCTGGCTGGCTCGCTGGCTGGCTCGCTGGCTGGCTCGCTGGCTGGCTCGCTGGCTGGCTCGCTGGCTGGCTCGCTGGCTGGCTCGCTGGCTGGCTCGCTGGCTGGCTCGCTGGCTGGCTCGCTGGCTGGCTCGCTGGCTGGCTCGCTGGCTGGCTCGCTGGCTGGCTCGCTGGCTGGCTCGCTGGCTGGCTCGCTGGCTGGCTCGCTGGCTGGCTCGCTGGCTGGCTCGCTGGCTGGCTCGCTGGCTGGCTCGCTGGCTGGCTCGCTGGCTGGCTCGCTGGCTGGCTCGCTGGCTGGCTCGCTGGCTGGCTCGCTGGCTGGCTCGCTGGCTGGCTCGCTGGCTGGCTCGCTGGCTGGCTCGCTGGCTGGCTCGCTGGCTGGCTCGCTGGCTGGCTCGCTGGCTGGCTCGCTGGCTGGCTCGCTGGCTGGCTCGCTGGCTGGCTCGCTGGCTGGCTCGCTGGCTGGCTCGCTGGCTGGCTCGCTGGCTGGCTCGCTGGCTGGCTCGCTGGCTGGCTCGCTGGCTGGCTCGCTGGCTGGCTCGCTGGCTGGCTCGCTGGCTGGCTCGCTGGCTGGCTCGCTGGCTGGCTCGCTGGCTGGCTCGCTGGCTGGCTCGCTGGCTGGCTCGCTGGCTGGCTCGCTGGCTGGCTCGCTGGCTGGCTCGCTGGCTGGCTCGCTGGCTGGCTCGCTGGCTGGCTCGCTGGCTGGCTCGCTGGCTGGCTCGCTGGCTGGCTCGCTGGCTGGCTCGCTGGCTGGCTCGCTGGCTGGCTCGCTGGCTGGCTCGCTGGCTGGCTCGCTGGCTGGCTCGCTGGCTGGCTCGCTGGCTGGCTCGCTGGCTGGCTCGCTGGCTGGCTCGCTGGCTGGCTCGCTGGCTGGCTCGCTGGCTGGCTCGCTGGCTGGCTCGCTGGCTGGCTCGCTGGCTGGCTCGCTGGCTGGCTCGCTGGCTGGCTCGCTGGCTGGCTCGCTGGCTGGCTCGCTGGCTGGCTCGCTGGCTGGCTCGCTGGCTGGCTCGCTGGCTGGCTCGCTGGCTGGCTCGCTGGCTGGCTCGCTGGCTGGCTCGCTGGCTGGCTCGCTGGCTGGCTCGCTGGCTGGCTCGCTGGCTGGCTCGCTGGCTGGCTCGCTGGCTGGCTCGCTGGCTGGCTCGCTGGCTGGCTCGCTGGCTGGCTCGCTGGCTGGCTCGCTGGCTGGCTCGCTGGCTGGCTCGCTGGCTGGCTCGCTGGCTGGCTCGCTGGCTGGCTCGCTGGCTGGCTCGCTGGCTGGCTCGCTGGCTGGCTCGCTGGCTGGCTCGCTGGCTGGCTCGCTGGCTGGCTCGCTGGCTGGCTCGCTGGCTGGCTCGCTGGCTGGCTCGCTGGCTGGCTCGCTGGCTGGCTCGCTGGCTGGCTCGCTGGCTGGCTCGCTGGCTGGCTCGCTGGCTGGCTCGCTGGCTGGCTCGCTGGCTGGCTCGCTGGCTGGCTCGCTGCATTGCTAAAGAAAGCTAATGCTAATCAGAATGTACATTGGCTAATCATGACTATAATCAGTGGACCATCAACAAGAAAATGCCAGTTGTAGATAGCAGGATTTTCCCCCTGCTCATTTGGAAGTGTGGAGAGGTGTGTGGTAGCTCCAGCAGGACCCTGACACATATTTAATAAGATACTGATGCCAGATAACACAAAAGGAATATAGAGTTAAATCTCAGATACGCTCTTCTCTCGCCTCCACCCCATTCTGGGCATGATGGCGAAGCGG
>NC_063209.1:9820371-9842871 GCF_017589495.1 Alosa alosa | reverse complement strand
ACACACATACACCGGAGGAGCAATTCTGAGGAGGCAAAAGAGTGATACTATCAGTAATAGTGTGCCCCCGAACTCTCTATTCCGACTCTTTGATTGCCGAAGCAGAGTGTTGGAAAAAATGAACTCAAAACATCAAACGTCATCCTTTTTTGTGTGCTGAAAGAAAAAAGAAATCAACAACATCAGTTATTCTTTACTGGCTGTCCCCTGAGATCAGGAAGGAAGAATATACCCACTTTATAAGACAAACCTCACACTTTTTATGTCACCGCCAAGCTCTATGGTTTGAAATTTAATAAGATGTACAGTATGTCTGAGTGAGTCTATGTGTGTGGTGGTGCGCAGTTTATCAAGGAATCTCTTTTTTTCTCTAACATCAGTTTAAATTTCGTAGTTGAAGTAGAAGTATACTGTGTCTATTTGGGCCTCCCAGACAGTAAGAAGTGAACTGTTGTTCTCAGAGGCAAAGGAAAAGGGACTGCAAAGATGGTGGATCCATGAAACATTTGGAGCATCAGGGGAACGCCAACATTACTCTAGATTCCAGACAGCGATCTAGAACAGGGATTTTCGACCAGCGGTCTGAGGTCCACTTGAAGGTCTGTGAAGACATTTCAGGTGGTTTCTGGTACAGGTGTGAATCTGCCATGAAAACAAGTTCCTCGCTTAACAACCGAGAGCAGGTCAGTGGCTGCACACTCACCCATCCTTATCTACAGAGAGAAAGCTATTAAATGAACATAAACACAGGCAAGCAACCAACAGCCTGTGCACTACACATTTACATAAACTCTTGGGGGCAGCCGTGGCCTACTGGTTAGCGCTTCAGACTTCCGGTTTGAACCCCAATCAGTAGGAACGGCTGAAGTGCCCTTGAGCAAGGCACCTAACTCCTCACTGCTCCTCGAGCGCCGCTGTAGCAGGCAGCTCACTGCGTTGGGATTAGAGTGAGTGTGTTTCACTAATTCACGGATTGGGATAAATGTAGAGACCAAATTTCCCTCACGGGATCAAAAGAGTATACTTACTTACTATACTTATCTCCTAGATCAGGGTGAGGCGGGGTGGTGGTTCAGTTTTACATCTGCCCTCCAAACCTTTTGGCTGCAGTAGGGAGACGTTCGAAGTCAGAGGAAGGAAATTGGGCTCCAAGTACTCAGCTAAACTACCACTGCCTTGAAGTGCCCTATTTATTCAGTAATGTATATAAGTATAAGTATATATACTTTTTTGATCCCGTGAGGGAAATTTGGTCTCTGCATTTAACCCAATCGGTGAATTAGTGAAACACACTGCACACAGTGAACACACAGTGAGGTGAAGCACACACTAATCCCGGCACAGTGAGCTGCCTGCTTCAACGGCGGCGCTTGGGGAGCAGTGAGGGGTTAGGTGCCTTGCTCAAGGGCACTTCAGCCGCGGCCCACTGGTCGGGGCTTGAACCGGCAACCCTCGGGTTACGGCTGCCCTAATGTCCACCTCATGCCACTGCCACATGTCAACCATTATTTGTTTACCTGCCCAGGTGATGTACTTACTCAGACTTTCTTCTCTGATGGGGTTTTCTGTGTCTTAGGGCCTCCAGGACTTGTGTTTGTTAGCCTTCTATAAAGTCTATGTAGGCCTCCGGTATACAAAGGGAGAGGAGCTGGCTCAGTGACACAGGTGGCGGTAGGTGGAAGGTCTTTCACACACACACACACACACACACACACACACAAACACAACAGAAAAACAGTGGAAAGCTGTCATGGAAAACCAATGTCTGAGACAATACAAACATGCATACACACACACACACACACACACACACACACACACACTGATGCATGCAGATGGAAAGAAAAAGAAAACATTTACCCGTGATTAAAGACTGACATAATACAGACGCAAACACATATTCTCCATGCACTTACACACACACACACACACATACACACGAGGCAGCCGGCTAAAGTAGCCAAGTGAATGTCTAATAGCTATTCACTCTTCACATCGACACGTTTCAACAATCTGCTCATTACTGTATTGATTTCAGTCACACTTTCCCTCTCTCTCTCTCTTTCTCTCTCTCATGCAAACACGCACGCACGCGTGCGCGCACACACACACACACACACACACACACACTTGACTTTTTTTCCGAGATCGCAGATCCATTCATTTAGCAGTAGCTTGTGCCGGGCCGGCTCTCCCTGCGGTGCATTACAGGAGGAGACATTTTTATCCACGTGTTTTGAGGTTAGCGCGAGGTTGACTCAGCGCCAGGCGAATGGATTAAAACGGGTATAAATATCAGGGGAGAGGAGTGTTTACACTTTTGATCTATAGCTGCAACCAGCAAAAGGAAAGAGGCAGAACTGGACTGGAAATGTAGGAACACACACATGCACACACACACACACACACACACACTCACACACACACACACACACACACACACACACACACACACACACACACCTCTTCTCTCTCTCCCACACACATACACATACGCATAAACATCCACACACACATCCATACACACACACACATACACCAAATAAATAAACTTGGAATGCCAACAGCTATGGACCAGCATCCCAGTCTATTTGGGGCTAATTAGTTTTATTCGGGTCCATTTTTATTGAGCCTGCCGGTGAGCCCTCTCCACAGTCATAAACAAAATATCTCAGGAAGCAGGGGGAGGCAGGGGGGAGGAGGGGCTGTACACCAGCCCAGATTCATTTACTCAAGTGGCCTAAAAAGACACGGTATATCATGGAACACTTTTAACGTACGCCGTCCATTGTCAACGCACAGGATATATGTTGGATATTTAAGAGGCATTAGCGCACCAGGGGTGTTGCTGTGTGTTGCTACATGTTCAGTATATCCTGGTGGTCAATAATAATAAACTAACCTTTACTTTTACGAATTTTTTAAGTCCCTGATCTGAACATACTTTAGAGGTCTATCGACTGATTGAGCTGCAAAATGTCTGCAGTAAAGCACACTGTTCCTATAGTTGGAAGGGCAGCCAAAATGTTATCAATGAGGGAAAACACCAGGCTGGAACGTTTACATATGTCTAAGCATCAGGGAACAGTAGAACACCTTAAAGGGATAAATACAGAAAAAAAAAGCAATCAATCTACCTCTGTTATTATTAAATTGCCTATATTAGCAAGTGGCATATAAGCTTATTAAGCTGTTGGGAAGTTCCTGAGGCCCTCTATGTGATAGTGGGGGAGGCTGAAGCAAGCAACCAAGACCTATAGGAAGTGGCAATTACTTAAACTGTCACCACGTCATGTTGTGCCAGATAGCACCAAATGCATGGGGGTTTCTTTGAATACAAACAGACCAGCTTGAGAAGGTGTGGTGTGAAGCCCCCTAGATATACTATATTCCTTTAAGCTACAGTGTTCCTGTAGTGCAGAACATCATCTTTACCAAGTGCCCTTTTGAGACAAATGTAATTGAAAACCAGTCTAGTTTTGCTGATTACTATTTTTGTTTTTTGATACTATTTTTCATCATTTGGAGCAAGAAAAGTGAGCTAGACCTTCTTCATTCTCAGTTTAAGAGATGGAATTAGATGGAAGTACCAAGGTCATGGGTTAAGTTCCTTCAACAGCACACATACAAATCAAATGTCCACCCTAACTGACGATGACCTTGCAGAAAGAAATGACCCGCTAAATATTTAATGTAAAGAATTCAGTCATTCAGCAACAGCATTGCCCTGCACATTGCCCTTTGTTATAAGGACTAGTCAAGGACGTTGCCTCAGCCTGGACACCCCACCCCCACGCCTTTAAAAGTTCATTAGGAGCCTGTCTTTAAAGTGGGACCCCAGGACAACTAGGCCTCACGCCCCTCAAACAGCACTGTAATCATCAGGATTCAAGAGTGAAGCACAGTAGCGAACACACACACACACACACACACACACACACACACACACACACACACACACACACACATGGATATAGAATACAAATCTCCACCGTTTAGATTCCAATCCCTCAGACTGCTCGGCGCACGCTAAATCCATCATTTTCTACAAGGGGGTGGAGAGGGAGAGAATGGGTAGAGAGTGAGAGAGGGAGGAAAATGCATGCGCCACGCTTAGCCTAAACCTTGAAGGACATGCATAGAATCCACCTCACTTAAATCAATCTCTGGCTGTGAAAAATAATTTCCTGCCTCAGAAAGTTTGTGAAATATGTGCGCGAAATGGTGGCCGAGGCATGCAACCCCACCCATCACCACACACACACACACACACACACACACACCCACCCCTGCGCCCATCACGTCTACTCCAGAATCCAGACAGAGAGAGGAATGGAGGCAGACGTGGGTGGGTGCCACAGCTATCACTTTCACATTCACCCAAACACACACTATATAAACCAATAGCTTTTTGACATGCTTCTCTGTCCCCCACATTGATATATGCACTGAGAGAGAGAGAGTCGCGGTGGAGTCTATGAGACCTGGCTTTCGTGCCACTCGGGATAAAACGTGAACAATGGGGTGAGCGATGGCGCCCGCCGTCCTGTCGTTTGGGGCGGTTTAGCGAGATGCATTTGATGTATTTTGAAATAAATATGATTTTTTTCTTCTTCTTCATCTCTTTGTCTCTCTCTCTCTCTCTGCTAACCCCGCTCTCTCCCTGTGCTCACTTATCGACCGCTTTTATTGACCATTTCGAAAAGTGGTTTGAACAGTAAATCTCTTCATAAAACTTTCAGGCAGTTCAGGTGCTGAGAGAAAGAGTGAAAGAGAGGGAGTGAGAGAGAAAAAGAGAGGGAGATAGCGAGAGAGAAAGAGTGGGAGAGAGAGAGGCCTAAATGTACTTCCATTATGTGAGCCCCTTCTCCTTTTGCCCTTTCTAATACACATCCAAACAATGTGTTATTAACGTCAAGAGAAAAATGCTTCAATCTCCCATTACCCAATTTAGCCCTCTCTCTCTCTCACGCAGCCCCCCCTCCTCCTCTCCCTCTCTCTCTCCCTCTGTTAGAGAACTGAACTTAATGACCAGAATGAAGACGCATTGTGTTACTGTCAAGCTCTCTGTAGTCTTCACTGCTAGCGAAAGGGGGGAGAAACAGGAATAAAGTGTTTTTCTTCTTCTTCTTCTTCTCCAGCCAAAAGAGAAGAGACACAATCTAGCAAGGGAACTAGATGAAGGAACACAATTAAAGACAGTAAAATGGGAGACAGAGAGGAGGATTGGAGGTTTGCAACATATTAAACCATTTCCATCACTGTGTAGTGATGTGACCATTCCTACAACAGTTTCTACAAAAGTGTGTGAGAGTGTGTTTGAAATTATGAGATAGTGGAGAGATGAGGGGCACAATTATGAAAGAAAAATAGAGAGAGAGGTGGAGAGAAAGAGATTAACACACAATGTAAAACCCAGCTTTCCAATTTAATGTCTGCTGGGAGGATGACACACCAGAGTTGAATCGGTAGCCTAATTGTTCCTCCTGCGACCTACAGGTGCTGGTCATATAATTAGAATATCATCAAAAAGTTGATTTATGTCAGTAATTCCATTCAAAAAGTGAAACTTGTATATTATATTCACAGACTGATATATTTGTATTTGTATTTCTTTTAATTTGGATGATTATAACTGACAACTAATGAAAATCCCAACTTCAGTATCTCAGAAAATTAGAATATTACTTAAGAACAATACAAAGTGGCCTTCAGCTCTTCTGCATTGTTGGGTCTGGCATATCACATCTTCCTCTTCACAATACCCCATAGATTTTCTATGGGGTTAAGGTCAGGCGAGTTTGCCGGCCAATTAAGAACAGGGATACCATGGTCCTTAAACCAGGTACTGGTAGCTTTGGCACTGTGTGCAGGTGCCAAGTCCTGTTGGAAAACGAAATCTGCATCTCCATAAAGTTGGTCAGCAGCAGGAAGCATGAAGTGTTCTAAAACTTCCTGGTAGATGGCTGCATTGACCTTGGACCTCAGAAAACACAGTGGACTAGGGCTGTCACTTTACGTTCAAAAAAATCGATTGGACCAAACAACACAAGTTTCGAAAACTAAAATAGCGAATCGATTTTAACTCATTGAGTGCCAAAAACGTAATTTTATGTTTTTCCTTCCCATGCGTTGAGTGCCAAAAACGTAATATTACGTTTTTAGCTTTTTTTTTTAATTACGAAACTAGACACTCTAACACACCTTATATGTGATTTTGGGAACTCTGTGATGAATGGAAATGAAATATATGACGATCGAAAACTCATGGAAACGCACAATCTGGACATTTCATCATAACTCGGTTGCCGCTTTGGATCGAATCAGTGACGCTTGCACGTCAGCTCAAAACCTGGCCTTTTTTGTGGGTCTATCACTAGGTGGCAGTCTCGCCAGGTCTCGCTGATCACTTCCCGGAAAGTTTACCGGCAACACTTTTTTGATGAAAACTAGCCACTGTTTGGCTTGGGATTTCTCAGGAACAGAGGTGTGTAGAAATCCACGGTTTGCACCCACTGAAAGCTTAAAGTCTCACCTTTTAAACGAGCCATTGTATGTGTTCATAGCTATAACACAGAATATGCTGTGGCTGTACAAACATCATCAACAATGGTCTAGATTGCTGCCACTCTAGAACAAAGCTTACGAAAACAGCTTGGCATTCAATGAGTTAACCAAATGTACACTATTAATTTTAAACAAATTAAACAAATAAAAAGGATAGATGTAACACAAATTCACAAACAAGAATATAAGAATATAAAATTCCTAAGTGCAGTAAGCATTGCGAAAGCTAAAAAGAAAATTCCCACCAATTTTACGCACCGGAAACAGCTGTTTCAATCAGCTGCTGTGCTGCTCGTGTTTTGCCAAAAAATGGAGGACAACGCAATCAACCTGTGCGACATGAGAGAGATGAGTGATAGGCCCTAATAACTTGAGGAGTTCGATGTGGAAGTACTTCGGATGTTTGGTATATCAAACTATGGAGAAGAACAAAGCGGTAGGCTATGCAAACTGCAATCGAAGTTCTAATGTGAGGCGAAATTTGTTTGACATTTCTAATCGTAAACACAGACACAGCTGCATTGAAGCCTGCAGTCATGTTTGTCACTGATGTAATGGCAGTCCACTCGGCTTATTGTTTTTCGAGAATGTTGCACTCGTTTGTTATTGTGCACGAAACTTCACGCCAATAAATCATCAGAAATATTGCTGGCTTGCATCTACAAGCGCCCTCTTTACGTTCGTCCTAATGCCTGTTAGTTGTTTGTGGATTGGCCTATATTTGGCGTTGAAAATGGAAACAACTTTAGACATGAAAAATCGATTTTACAATCGATTCAATGAACACTTATGTCTCAAAAATCGAACAGGATTTTTTCACAAAAGTGACAGCCCTGCAGAGGACCAACACCAGCAGATGACATGGCACCCCAAACCATCACTGACTGTGGAAACTTTATACTGGACTTCAAGCAACGTGGATTCTGTGCCTCTCCTCTCTTCCTCCTGACTCTGGGACCACTTCCTGGTAGATGGCTGCGTTGACCTTGGACCTCAGAAAACACAGTGGACCAACACCAGCAGATGACATGGCACCACAAACCATCACTGACTGTGGAAACTTAACATTGGAGTTCAAGCAAGGTGGATTCTGTGCCTCTCCTCTCTTCCTCCAGACTCTGGGACCTTGATTTCCAAAGGAAATACAACATTTTATTTTCATCAGAGAACATAACTTTGGACCACTCAACAGCAGTCCAGTCCTTTTTGTCTTTAGCCCAGGAGACACTTCTTACACTGTCTCTTGTTCAAGAGTGGCTTGACACAAGGAATACGACAGCTGAAACCCATGTCTTGCATACAGTGGGCGTTGCTTTCAAATGGCCACTTCAGTCGCGCATTACGCGGCGTGAAGCTGCGTGAAACTTTAGTACCACTTTCAGCCACTGTGCGTCGCCCTGCTACTGTACATCGCTCTGTCAGTAGCCTGCCTGCCGCCCCTTCTGAAAAAGCAGGAGGCTACCGTTAAACATAATTGTTGCCGAGAGGAATCCCAGCCTATGAATTCAATAACAAAATAAAATATAGCCGCAAGCGGCAATGGCGGGCCCGAGCACCTGTGGGCCGCAACCTGTGACATTTCAGAATCCAACAAAGCACCTACGTGGTGCATTTGTAAAATGTAAATATTTGATGTGTGTGCTATTTGTTTTTGCATTTTATTTTCTGGCACATTTACTTGCTTGGCCAGGTGGGGGCGCAATGCAAGGCAGGCCCATTGTGTGTCATCATAATCATAATATAAATTAACCTGAGAAATTTCAGATTATTCATTTTAAGCAAAGAACATTTCTGATACACTTTTTGGCCAGATGGTGGCGCTATATTAGGCATTTGAATTACACATGTGAATATCATCACAATAATGATCTCCAATATTTTGCAAAGTTTCAGATCAACCAATATAGGCATTACCAATTTCTGGCACATTTTCCTGCTTGGCCAGGTGGTGGCGCTATGCCAGGCAGGCCTATAGGGTCTCTGGATATCATCATAATTATAATATCTATTAACCTGACAAGTTTCAGACCATTCATTCAAAGCATAGAGCATTTCTGGCATATTTCCTGTTTGGCCAGATGGTGGCGCTATGCTAGGCATGTGAATTATATGTGTGAATATAATCACAATAATGATATCAATCACTTAGCTCCGAGCGACGGAGCACCCACGGTATCGGCGCCTATGACAAGCGCGTATCTCGCGGTTGCATCTATTACAAACATGCAATGTGAACGTCTGGGATTGGGGAGAGCACTAAATGCTCTACTGAATAAGCACAAAGTCAAACCTTTAAATGAAAAACACTCTTTAATAATCAAAAAAATAAACGCTAATGAAGTAAACTGGCAACACACTGATAAACCACCTTATGTATGCAGATGATTTAGCCATCTTTTCTCCTAGCAGTGCTGGGTTTCAAGAGAGACTGAACATATGTACTGAGTATGGTGTCAAATTTGATGTTAAATACAATAGTAAAAAGAGTGTTGTTTTGATCTGCAAAACAAAAGGAGATAAAGATTTAATCTTCCCATCCTTTCACCTGGCAGGGCAAACTTTAACTGTTGGGCATAAAACTAAATATCTAGGTCACATCATCACAGACCAAATGTGTGATGATGATGACATCTATAGGCAGGGCCGCATGTTATATGCACAAGCTAACATGCTGGTTAGGAAATTTCACTGGTGCTCAGATAAAGTTAAAATAAGCCTGTTCAAAGCATACTGTACTCCTCTATACACTGCCCATTTATGGACCAAGTTTAAAAAGACAAGCATCCAGAAACTCCAGATTGCCTATAATGATGGGTTGCGTATACTGCTTAAAAAACCCAGGTGGAGCAGTGCAAGTGAATTATTTTGTAGGGTAGGAATCAGCACATTCCATGCGCTGTTGAGAAACCTAATGTACAAATTCATTTGCAGATAGAATGGTTCATGTATCCTTATCATTATGCTGTTGTCAAATCCTGGTCTTAGTACTGTGCGATACCAGTCAGCCATGTGGAAACACTGGCATCATTGCCTTTTTTAATTGTCTTGTTGTTGTCTTGTATGTACTGTTGTTGGTATTGGTATGTGTATTTATTGGACCATGAGTTTGGAAATAAAAGTTGATTGATTGATTGATTGATTGTGACCATCAAAAATTGTTTATCTCCTGTAACTCCGTGATAACAGGACGTAACAGGAAGGCATTTGGCTGAGCAACGGAGGTTAATACGCTCTATATTTTGTCCAAATGATGTCTGCCTATCATCGTTGCACTCGGAGAAAACCGGAATGTTTCATTTGTCCTGCGTTTCTTCTACGGTTGCAAACGGAATTCACTCGCAGTTAACCAAATATTTCTTTAGTAGGGCAGGGCAGGCATATTTCTGGCTATTAAATTATTTCTAAACCAGTCTGCTAAAGTCTGAGCTGAAGTTTGTGTAGGGTTTTCCAGGCTCCATTTCTTTTTACGAGACACCCTGCTCACAAGAGACATCTGCCGGTTGTTTGGGTTGTTGCAGCGTCGTTGCAGCGTCACTGGAAAAATACAAATTAAAGTCGCGTGGGACCGCGAAGGAAAGCTGGCCAAATCGAAGCAATGCCCACTGTACGTCTGTGCGTGGTGGTTCTTGAAGCACTGACTACAGCTGCAGTCCACTCTTTGTGAATCTCCCCCACATTTTTGAATGGGTTTTGTTTCACAATCCTCTCCAGGGTGCGGTTATCCCTATTGCTTGTACACTTTTTTCTACCACATCTTTTCCTTCCCTTCGCCTCTCTATTGATGTGCTTGGACACAGAGCTCTGTTAACAGCCGGCCTCTTTAGCAATGACCTTTTGTGTCTTGCCCTCCTTGTGTCAGTGGTCGTCTTTTGGACAACTGTCAAGTCAGCAGTCTTCCCCATGATTGTGTAGCCTACAGAACTAGACTGAGAGACCATTTAAAGGTCTTTGCAGGTGTTTTGAGTTAATTAGCTGATTAGAGTGTGGCACCAGGTGTCTTCAATATTTAACCTTTTCACAATATTCTAATTTTCTGAGATGCTGAATTTGGGGTTTTCATTAGTTGTCAGTTCAAAATTAAAAGAAATTGAAATATATCAGTCTGCGTGGAATGAATGTAGGCCTATACATTATACAAGTTTCACTTTTTGAATGAAATTACTGAAATAAATAAACTTTTTCATGATATTCTAATATGACCAGCATCTGTATAGTATGTCCTGCTTGTAATGACAATATTGATATCTGTATACTAGATATGTAATACCCAAGTACCCAAGTTGCTACAGCCAGCAGCTAATGCAGTCAGGCAGCTACAGCATTACACTCTGGGGGCATGTCCATGTGCTCCCATTAACATGCCCACAGAGTGCGCTATATATGCTTATGCCATAATACATACTCTTAAGTTGTATCTTAATTTATTCTCACATGAATTTGTCCGTATGAATAGTTTTAACAAGAAATGTGTACTAGTTGGCTATGTTACACTGGACAATTTAAAGTTAGCTAGTTAGCAAGCTAATGAAGCTAACAGCGAATGTTAGCTACCAGACAAATTTGTCGTCAAAATCAGGAAACTGAGGGGGAATTAGGTTGATAGCATACATTAGACAGTTAAGTAAATGTATTTCCTTGAAACCATTATTGTGTTCAGAAACAAGCTGAACCCCATCTGAATTTAAAACTAATCTAAGTGTCACGGCTAGCGATTCCCCCCATTGACTCAATGGTGTGCTTTTAGCATGCCTTCCCCTCATAGTGGTGGTAACATGTATGTCAAACGGATCTCTTAAAGAAGCACTATGCGACAATTTTAGCAAAAATGACCTTAATTATGCAGGTTGAGAGTTGTTCTGATGGTTCTACAACACTTTCTAGGTTGTTTGGTGGGTGCTTTGTCTCCCCCATCGCTTTTCGAATATGACGAATATGGAACTTTCTGGACCCGGTCCGGGTAAATCCGGATGTGACTCAGCGGAAGTATCCAATCGCACCTCGAAAATGTAGTCAGATTGTAGTTGACTACAATTCTATGTGTCAAGTGAGAGACTCTGAAGACTGCAAAACGTACGGCGACTTGGCTTTGTTGCTGTTGAAATTGTAAGTAGCCTACCCTGGGGGGAACTTCGTCTTTGTGGTTTGATAGTCTCTTGAACAATGTGTTTGCTCGGCCATTTTATTGTGAGCCCTGTATGTGTTAAGCTTGGTTTCTTGATAGCTAGCTTGCTAGCTAGGGGGGGTTTAGCATAGCAGTGACTTGCTATCGAAGCTGCAGGGGGAGCTGTGTAGTGAAAAATGCGAGCCCAAATCCGGCGAAAACCCAGAAACAGCCAAGGAATAACCAGACCTGCATAGTGCTTCTTTAAAGTATGTCATTTTTGTGTTCATAAATCCAACTCAAGTCCCACAATTCCTTGTTGACACCTGTTTCATAGTTGCAGGATTGACCTACCAGAGAGAAAGATACTTTGATATCAGTGAATATTTAACATTCATACACGACAAAGCACTCCAAAGGGGTATACTATGAAACAAGAGTGGCATGTTGAGCCTAAAACTCAAGGGGTAGCCTGCCTGGAAAGTGACAGTGTAGCTAACAGACTCGGCTTTTATAGGCTACATATATGTTATATTGACAATGCAAATGAAACCAATCCGACTTCGAAATGATGAATTATTATTATTGAGTCAGAAAGATACAAACCATGCGAAATCTAGGTTACAGTCTATAATGTTGGTAAATGGTGAAAACCCCTCTATAGATCCAACTAGCTAAGCTCTTCTAATTGTCGGACGTCAAAGGCACGCCCCGTTTCTGTCTCCCTGACTGATCATCGTGAACTCCACTTGTCCTGATAGAGGCGTGCATCTAATGGATTGTTGGGGAATTCGTGCCAGCCATTGAGCATGAGCTCTGTATATTAAAATGCTGATTGACTGGGATTGCCAGTTAAGGGAGCGGCAGCCATTACTCTGGCTCCACTAGGAAACAAACACTGCTGCTTTGCCTACAATCATTTTGCCTGCGGATAATGTCACTTGCAGCTAGCTTTACCAGCTTGTGAGTTGGCTTGCATGTCTTGGCCCTGGACTGTTGCCCCTTTGTTTTCCCTTTTTGCCCAACATCAGGTTGTTGTGCTTGTGTACTGTATGTGTGAATGGATGTACAGACACTTGTTTATCTTTAGTCAAGAGTCAAGTCTGTCTTTTAATTATTCTACCTTGTGTATTTTATGTTTTAATTTTAATTCAATTACTTTACTTTTTAAAATATGTTGAACTATTGTCCTTTTATTCTTTTTATTTAATATTACACTTTGCTTTTGTTTATGTAAAGCACATTGGATGACCCCTGTGTTTGAATATACGAATAAACGTGACTTGACTTGATTTATCTTTATCATTGTTTATGTTCATAGTTGTTGTTTGTTTCCTTTTACTTACCACTGGCTGGAGGCCATTTGTTTCCAGTGCTGCTGATCATGAGTGTCAGCCTTTGGCCTGCTGTAATTGAGTTTGGGCATTACTTGGGTGGTATCACTTTTTATCTTCTTTTGTCATCACTGACAGGAGCCCATTTCTAGTGCTGCTGATCATCCTTTTTTTGCAGCCTTTGGTTTATGAATATTGGTGGATTTCATGTGCTTGTATTTATATTCAGGGTGTGTGTCTGTTGAAACACTAACAGAAGGCCATTGTTACAGCTGTTGATATGACCTTGATATCTGGGGCCAACACCAGACCTCTAGCTGCTAGTGTTGTGGGTTTGTTTTGATTTGTTTATTTCGTTGTGCCTGAGTGTGTGGCCCTTCTAATTCAGTGTGATTACTCCCTCTGGTAGCCTAAGAACTGAGAGCTGAAGGTGGAGGGGCAGCGGCCCTTGTAGTGGTGGGCTCCCCTTTACTCAGTGTCCCTTTTTCCACTGGTTATGACCATTTGTGCCATATGTGTGTGAATGATCGAGCATGTGTGATGACCTTCTGGATACTCATTGCCTGAGCTCACTCAAACTCTCACTGGTAAGCCTCAGCTCAGCACTGCCTACTTTCCTCTCCCCCACATTTTGTGTGTGCTTGCATGTGTGTGTGTGTGTTTGTGTGTATATTATTATTGTGTAGTATAATAATAATAATAATAATAATAATAATAATAATAATAATATGTTTTCATTTATAATAGTGCCTTTCTCAAACTCAAGGTCGCTTTACAGAGTTTTATATTCTGCAAAACCTGATTTTTATGGAACCACTTCTCTTGCTGTTTAAGTACACAAACCTGAGTGCCTTATTGGGTCCAGGCCCCAAAAAAATGTATGAAAAAAATGTATCTAATCAGTCTAATCAGTTTTTTTTGTGACTTACAGGGTTCATGTGAGAAGAGGATGGAGTGAGAGACCTGAATATAAGTGAGCAAAAAGTCCTGTACGAACGGCTTCCATGGCCTTTTCTCTTGTTCGGCAGATAGCAATGTCTCTTTGAGAACGCGGTTCCAGCGCTCTACAGCTCCGTTCGCTTGTGGATAGTAGAGAGACACTTTCCTGTGTTTGATGTCTCTCGCTACGAGGTACTCAGCAAACTCGCTGGAGGTAAACTGCGTCCCTTGTCACTCACCAGTTCTGTAGGATTTCCAAACCGGCCAAATACGGTAGACAGAAAGGAAGTGATTGCTGCAGTTGTGAGGGTAGCAGTAAAAGCGACCTCTGGCCACTTTGTGTAATAGTCAATCAGCGTCACTGCAAAGTGACAGTCCCAGCTTGCTGACTCGAATGGTCCCACAATGTCTATGCCCACTTTCTGCCACGGAGCATCAGGCAGTAGGACGGGCTGGAGAGGGGCAGCATGTGTCTTGGCACTTTTGTCATTCAGCCGACACGGTCCACATGTACGGATAGCCTCCTGGGCAGAAATCGTGTGCCCAAGGAACCGCAGGCTGGTCTGGTTGAACTGGCATTTTTTTCTTCATTTAACTGGAGGCCGGCTCCCTTGATCACGGCGAGCACCTCCTGTAGGTTGAGGTTATGTACCTTCTTGACCTTTCCATAAACTATGACGTCGTACTGGACCCCCTTGCAGCCTTTCAGTACGAGCGACATCATCTTGGAGAACGCACTTGGAGCTGAGCACAGTCCATATGGTACTTGTTTGAACCGGAACAGTCCGTCATGCGTTATGAATGCAGTTAAGTCTCGGCTCTCCTCTGCCAAGTGCATCTGATGATAAGCATTCGCGAGGTCGATTGTGGAAAACACCGTAGCGCCACTCATTTCGGAGAACAATTCATCCATATGAGGGAGTGGGTAACTGTCCATCACTATCGCCTTGTTAGGCTCACGCAAGTCCACGCACAACCTCACCGCACCGTTCTTTCGTCGTGTGACCACGATGGGTGAGACCCATGGAGATGCATCAATCCTCTCTACGTCCATCTCCAACAGTCTCTCAAGCTCCGTGGAGACAGCTTGCCTCACGGAATGAGGAAGCCTCCGCAGTTTCTGTTGGACGGGCTGTACTGCTTCGTTGCCCTCCTTCACTTTCACATGATGGAGAAAACCCTTGGCTAAGCCCAGTTTCACACCGGTCACTGGTCCAGTTTTGACCTCAGTCACTGGAGCCGCAGGTGAGAGCACAGTATTGTCTACAATGGAAAGTCTCAGTGTCCTGAATAAGTCCATCCCCAAGACAGCGGTACCTGTCTTTTTCACAACGTATAATGTAGCTGGTACTGTAGTATTAGCATGCTGCACTGTAGCTGATAAGCAGCCTAGCACTGGGATATCTGACTTTGTGTATGACACTAACTTAACTTCTGGTTCAGTCAGGGGCACATTACTGAAGTGCTCTCTGTAGATGGGCTCAGGAATAATAGACACAGCGGCGCCCGTATCTACCACTAGTTCTACTGGGCAGGAAGTTGACTTTGCATTAATAGTCACTTCACACGTTATTTTCTGAGCTGGCTGAGTTTGATAAATTCTCAGCACGCTAACTACACTTACTTTAGCTGGCTTTTCAGAAGACTTACACACTTTAGCAAAGTGTCCCGCTTTATTGCATTTACGGCAGATCACTTTCAGCGCAGGGCAGTCTGGAGCATTTGCAAGATGAGTAGATAACCCACACCTAAAACAGCTTCGGTCCTGTCCTGGCCTGGCATTTGCAGGTGCAGCGGGGTGGTTGTTTGTCACTCTGTTTTTGAATGGACGTTTAGGCTTCGCCCTCACAGCTTGCACGGGAGCCCGGGATTCTGGACCTAGAGTCCGTGCATATCCTATGCCAGCTTCCACCTGACATGCCACTTTCAATGTTTTCTCTAGTGTCAAGTTTGCTTCACTTTGCACTAACAGTCTTTCGCGCACTTTAGCGCAGCTTGCATGCTCGATAATCTGATTACGTATCATTTCGTCTCTGTTACCTTCAAACCCGTACGTTCGTGCAATCTCTGAATTCTTTGTCTGAACTTGTGACGTTCCACCACGACATTTATTGCAGGGTTGAAGCGTGCCCACAGTGCATCCATTGCCTCTTTGTAGGACGTACCTGAGTTTGCAAGTGTGTAAAACACACGCTGGCCCTCTGTACCCAGACAACAGGGATGGATTAAGGGGTCAGGGGGCCCTGAAGCCCAAGCCTTTGCATGGAATCATTGCCTCAATATCAACAAATCAGGATGTAGGCTATGAATCTGATTGAATTTAGTATTGGCCATCCCCAAAATGCAACAGAATACAGGAAATCACATCAAACAAATTCAAAATTTTCTGGGGGAGGACCCAAACCCCTCCTCCCACATATACGACAATAAGTGGGGGGCCCTTAATACATCTGGGCCCAGGGGCCCGAAAGTTCATAATCCGCCCATGCCAGACAATGTAAGAGGATTGCACGTAACCTCGTGTCTGGCCAGTCGTCCCCCTCTGCATGAATAGCTAGGAGATAGTTCTCAAACATTTTAGCCCAAGTGTCGAACGGAATTGCAGGTTGTCCGGCACACGGCAAGCATAACGCCGGTAGAGGCATTACAGTCGCCATCCTCGTCGCCAATTTGTTCTATACTAGACTTGTACTTACTAGTGTAATGTAATAAAGAAAGAAACGGGAGACGGGCACTGTAGTGTAAGTAAGTGCGCCCTCTTCTGGTGTGGTGGAATAGCAGGAACAGCACATAATACTGTATCACTGAATACACAACAAACCCACAGTACACCAGTTACAAGTTGTAAGGACAGGCTGTGTTGACTTGGACTGGTGCTTAAAAAAGGGCAGTGGAGTGGGGAGAAAAGGACAGAAGATGGCCTTCCCTGCCGGCTGTTCCGCTGCTGTCAGCTGGCACTTGTGTCTCCAGACAAAGACTTATCACACACATTGATTCTGCTAGTGCCAAGTCACAAGGTAAGAATAGAAGATGTAGACTTTAGTAGTACCCTTTGTTCAAATACATAGCTTTGTGTGTGTGTGTGTGTGTGCGTGCGTGCGTGCGTGTGTGTTTGGGGAGGGCAGAATTAATGTGTTCATCTGCAACCCCTGATGTGAAGTTGCATTAAGGTTCAGAGGCTTTTTCTCCTAGCTGCCTGATAATCAAGCACTTATGTTTCTCTCCCTTTCACGCGCTGACACACACTCAAAGTGATTCTTGCTAATAGCAGGTGTGTGTGTGTGTGTGTGATGCCGTGGGGTATTGACTTTGTGATTGTGGTTGATTACCCCCTACAAGTGTGTGTGTGTGTGTGTGTGTGTGTGTGTGTGTGTTTTAGGTGTGTTTGTCTCTGCATGTGTGTGTGTGTGTGTGTGTGTGTGTGTGTGTGTGCACAAATCTCTCAGTGTGTGTGTGAGTGTCTGCGTGCCTGACATTGGCAAGAAACAGATTCTTCTCTTCTCCATTTTTTACTTTATAATTTACTACCAGTGTGTCAGCAGGGGGAGGAGACGGCTGATGATCTAAAAGCTTTTCTGATTTGAATCTCATAGTTTCTCCTGACCGCATGCGAGAGCGAGAGCCTGCGGACTCTGCTGCTAAGTTTATTGGATATAATTGACGGCCAGATGGACTCGTTTAAACGCCCGATAACAAGGGAGTGGACCCATGGAAGATGAGGGGTCACGGGCGTGCTGGCCTAGCTGCCTCGCCACGGCAGAAAAAAATAACAACTGGAGCCTGCTGAAGACGAGATGCTTTATTGATTTAAGAAGAGACACATGCACGCACACACACACACGCACACGTACACACATACACATAAACACACACACATACACATAAACACACACAGAGAAGTACAGATGTGTTTGTGTCTACGTGTCTGCATATGCACATGTACACTCATACATACTCCGGGAGCCTTAAAGATGCACTTGCATCACCACATCCATATAATCATCTAAGACATATTGGCATAAAGAGAGTGAGATCTGAAAGGCAGAGCAGCGGAAGGGAGCTGAAGAAAAGGAGAATGATGTACAGACAGATGGAGGAGAGATGGAGGGAGGTGAGGAGGAGAGAGAATGTCTGAGCGAGGCTGTCTGTTTTCCGCCTGTCATTCTAAAATTTTTAAAAGGGAGCCCAGTGTTATTTGGTGTGTACCTCAAAAGGAACTACTGAAAGACTAAATAAGAGTTATATTCCATCTCTCTCTCTCTCTCCATCTGTCTCTCTCACACACATAACAGGATGGACTATTTGAGATTGGGGTGTAATGATGGAACCAGTGCAGTGGGGAAGCTGGTGCACTTAAGCAGGAAGTGCACAGCCCATCAAGCAGAGAAGAAGAATTGCACTATGTAAGGCATAAGTATTAGTAAGCTAGATGCCGCATTGGACTCCAGAACGTATGTACTGTATAGCGCCGCCATAATGGTGGGGACATCGATCACTGGAGGCCAATGGAGAAACAGGTGTCTGATTGCCAGCAATTGTTGCCCATAGACAGTAGGTGTTTGCCCCCAGCAATATGGCGGCCGTATGCCACTTAATAGAACTTGACGGACAATGCGGTATCTAGCTTTCTAATATCTATGATGTAAGGTGTGCCAACAAAGGTCATGGTTTTCTGTAAATCCTAATGTCATCCCTATGTCTAAGCCCTAAACCCTCACATACTTAACTGACATCGATCGTAACTGATCAAATTTGCGAGGGGGTAAGGGTCGAAACGCTAATAACAGGAACGGGAAAGCATCTGTGACCTATCATTAAATTGACAACAAAAAAACTTGTTGCAAACATGTTTCCGTTTTATGGCAGTTGTTTAGTGATGTTTTTTTAAGTTTCCAGACTCCCTTTGGGTAACGGCGTGTTTCACGTCACCACACAATGAATTGTAGGCAATTCTTCACAATTTTGCAGTGGGACAGCCCTAAGCCCTCACAAAGTTTACGGGAATGCGCATCAAAGTGTGTGAGTGTGTAAGGTGTGAGATTGGGATTTAGCCCCTGTGCTGTTTTTGGTCTCTTATGTGAGGTAAGGTGGATGCCATACAGTTGACCCTGTGCTTTTTATTCTGCTGTTGTGTCTTTGTGCTGTTTTGTTCAGTAATTGTGATTTGTCTTTGACAGAAGAACCAGTTAACTGCATCTGTCAATCTGTCAAATCAGTCAATTGCTCTATTATCTTTATCACAGAATTAATTAAAAATAAATGGCAAATTTGTCACATTTCCAGTCAACCACTACAGTAGGCTATTCAACAAATGTCTATCAACAACAGAAACAAGCAACAACTATGATATGAATAATTATAATTATAATAATAATAATTATAACTATCACAAAAATGACACCCATATGGCATTATGACAGCTATCTGTGGTATTTGCAATCAAATAAAAATAGTAAGTCTAAGCTATAGGTAAATGGTATAACATTCTTATAAAAAAGTGTTTTCAGCTGCCTGAACCAATCAGACACAGTCAGGACCAGGCTAGGCTGCACAGAATAAACCATGGTAACTAATGTGGCATTGCTATTGTGAAACCATGCCAAGGTTTTCATTTGTCCATTCCCCAAACACCCCTCCATTGCTGAATTGTGTTATAAGAAGGTGAAGAGAGAGAGAGAGAACGAGTGCAAGTTTTTATAAAAGTGTAAATCAGGTCACGTAACCTCCGGAGAAGGCCGGCACATTATGAACATGCCTATGACAGGGAAATGAAAGACAGATTAATAAGAATCCCAAATATCGCTCCGGAAAGAAGCGTGTGAATAAATCACACTCCACATCGTGCTCACTCGCTCTTCTCCTCATATCAAACCCTCGCATGTCAATGTGGAGCTTTATTGCTTTTTCAAAGACAAAGCGCTCCCTTCAATAAGATATGTCTTGATTTCATCAGTGACGCCAAGCCCGCTGTGGTGTTTTCAGTCTGGACCCTGTCTTTGGAAACACACACAATTCTATTTTGTAAAAAATTGGTATCTTTTGCTGGAAACCAGTAGGCTATTATAAAGATTTGTTTTGAGCATGTCATAATTTTTTTTAATATGACAATTATCAACTCTCTACTTGCACTCTCTATTGTTTTTTAATAACCCTGTGTGTGTTTGTTTGTGCGTATGTGTTTAATAAAATCAACAGAATCATGGAAAATGAACCAGTGAATATTGTACACAGCATTCAGCGAGTAAGTGAGTATCTTTGTGGATGTGCATTGACACAGTGTGCTGAGTATCTGAGCGAAGGATTTCCTTGCTTTTGGACTTTTATTTTCTTGCATGAGTACTTTGTACCTTGCTGTCGTGTGTTCTGTTGTTTACTTCCTTGTTCAATGATGCACTTCTTTGTGTCTGCTCCCTTCACCTGGTGTGTGTTCATTAGCTTGATTTTTGTTTGTCTTACCCCACATTGTTTGTGTCCTGTCTTGTTTCCCCTGTGAATAAGACCTTGATTCGCTTCAGTTCCTTGGCTTGGCCATTTTTCATGTCATGCTTGAGTTTGTGCACATTAATGGGCCTCACCATTCTTGTTTCACTAGAGTTTGTAAATGAAGCTTCTCCTTTGTGTTTGAAAGCGGATTGTAATCCTCTCGTGACCAGCCAACTACAATGACGCAGATGCTTCCTGAACATGGGGCTCAAAGGAGTATTGAAAGTTGTAACCAAACATCACAGGGACATGAGTGTGGAAGAGAGGAAGTATTTGTAAGGACTGGGTCTTGCCAAAACAAAGGTGTTACCTTGATACATGTTGACATGCCTCTACTACACATCGTCAACACGTTGTCTCCATATTGTGAACTACTGTCAGAAAACAATAGCATACAGTAGTTTCCTGTGTATTAGCTGCATTGTGTATAAACTGCAGGACAGTGTTTATTGCATTTTTTTTTTAACTGTGTATTTACCCGTTACCCTTGTATTAACCGCAGTGTCCAATGGCCCAATGAATCAGAATCAGATCAAGAAAGAAATGCTTTCCCATGTACTATAGCCTGTCTCTGTGTAAATGAACGTCATAGCTGAAGAAAGTTTGCAAAATCAATGTATACAGTAAACTTTGGTTAATAGGTGGGATATTACAGTACATATATTTCAATTATGGACTGTCTGGATCTCAGGTGCCTCTATATTAAGTGGCACAATGAAGAACTTTTTTGCTGGAATAAAAAATGTCATGGCTTTGCGCTAAAGAAAGCTATTTTCCTTACTGATAAATAACTCCACTTAGCATTCAATGCACATTCATTGTGAGGGAAAAGGGTCCTTCTTGGTCATACATTCAACAAAGCATCTTGCCTTGCTTGACAGGGGGTAGCTGGTGTTCAACATGTATTTTCTTGCAGGTGGGCAAGTCCTGCGGTGATGGATTATGTCCTTTAGTGGAATAATTTGTATGTGGTTTACACACACATGCTGGGCAATTAGTAATAAAAATACACTTACTGTAGATAGACTGTCGGAAATAGAACTAGGCAAATAAACAGTTTTCTAGCAGAGTTGGAACTACTGGAACGGTACTACAATACTGAACTATTCAGTATTGTAGCGTCGGTGGATGTACATGTCTAACGTTGAATGAGTGTCTCCCAGAATGCAGTGCGAGTGAATGCTATAATGTGTAATGTCGGTTATAATAGTTGTCGTTGCTTTTACCATGTTGTGTATTTGTTAGCGTGTTAGTCTCTTTGGTTGTACCTCATGTGCAGTGCTCGAATTACGTGGGAGCCAGAGGGAGCCGAGCTCCCTTAGAGTGAGGACTGGCTCCCATGAAAGCAACAAAGTCAAAAATCTGAGGGGGTCTCTCATATCTGAAGGTGTCTGCCATTGTAATTTAATCTTAAACAACCCTCATTATCCATCCCTGTGTGATCTCTTACCATTAAAGACGTTAAATTAAAATATAGGCTAGAAGGCTACTACTGGATGTAGACCTACCCTACGCTCTTGAACGCAGCATGACTGCACTTCACCACCAAGTAGATTGTTTTGTCTATTTACATAGGCGTTCATTGGGGCTAGCCTACATGGTTTGATACGTGCTGAAAAAGTCCTGTTTGCTGTTAAACTTGCGCTTTGCCTCTTCTATGTTTATTGACAAAGCCATAAATTATGGCCCATAATACAGCCTACTTCAATGATTCTGTGAATTGATCTCTATCCTCTGCCATTCAGAGCTCCGGAAAGTTCCAAGATATTTTGAAACATCGGTTAGCAATCTCTGATGGCGGAATATTCAATGGCTACCCGACAACATCTCCAAATTCCAAAATTGTTCGTCTATTTAATTCCACGGTTCAACACACGAAAAGACTGAACACCCAGGTGTTATGTACATTAGCCTATAATACTAGAACATAGTTTGGCTGCAATGGCTTTATTAATTTCTGCCAGTAAGTGCATTTTCCCTATGTATAAATTAAAGACTACATGCGTTATTGTGTTTGACACTGAGGATAGCCTATCTGAGACGGTGGTCTGGTTCAAATGAGTTATGTTATGAAAT
>NC_063209.1:9787871-9815371 GCF_017589495.1 Alosa alosa | reverse complement strand
GACAGAGGGAGAGAGAGAGAGAGAGAGAGAAAGAAGGTAGTGGAGAGGGAAAAAGGGGTGAGAAAGAAAAAAGAGACAGACATCTTGTGTCATGGGAAATCATGCTAATGTCAGGGCCATTGTTATTCACACAAGGTCGAGCACTGTCGCTATCTCTCTCTCCTTATCTCTCTTTCTTTCTCTCTCTCTCTCTCGCCGCACCTCCCTCTCCTGAAGAGTAAGAAATCACAACACCATTAAAGTTAACAGCGTTGCGCTCTGTTGGGCCTAATGGAACACGTCATTTTCATCTGCCTTAACTAAGTGACTGGCTGAAGGAGGGCCTTTCCAACTGGCAAGATCTGATGCCACTTAGATTTCCTCCCTCTCTCACATGCACTCATACAGCCCCAAGCTGCACAGGGAGCGGACACCAGAGAGTGGACACTAGGATGGTGTGTGTGTGTATGTGTGTGTGTGTGTGTGTGAGAGAGAAACAGATGTGTGAATATGGTTGTCCTTCTCTCTCTCTCTCTCTCTCTCTCTCTCTCTATGTGTGTGTGTGTGTGGATGTGTGTGTGTGTGTGTGGATGTGTGTGTGTGGGGGCTTGGTGAGAAGAGCTCTCTCTGGCAGCTTGAGCACCTGCTCCTTCCTGAAATACACACTCCTCATCATCGCCCTTGCTGCCTGAAGAGCCCTTTCTCAAGAGCTCTGTTTTTTTGCAGTATTAATCACTGTGAACTGCACCCTGGCTTGCTCCCTCTGATGCCCCCCCCCCCCCCAAAGGGTCTCTGTGCGGTCTGCTATGGTGACTACCTTCCCTTCCCTTCTGCACAGTGAGGGGTGCAGACCAGTGGGGAGGGCATCAGTGACACAGTGGGATTGACAGTGGGAAAGATTTGTGTGTGTTTGTGTGTGTATGTTTGTATGAGAGGTGTTTCATGTTTTCGATTGTAGGTGAGTGCCTGCAAAAATGCAATAATGTATGTGTGTGTGTGTCTGTGTATATGCGTGTGTTCGTTTGTGTGTGTGTGTGTGTGTTCCATAAGCTCCCTCCGAAAATGTCTTGGTAAGAGTCATGTAAAAGCCTCAGACACACTTGAGCTTTTTGATAGGCATATCTGCTGCTCCACACCTGAGGAGCACAAGGTGAAAGGGTGAGGTATGACACATAAGAGAGTGGGATGAGGGTAAGGAGAGAGAGAGAGAAATAGACAGAGCGAGAAAGAGAGAGAGGCAGAGAAGTGTGCGAGAGAGAGCTAGAGAATAGCTACAGTGTTGTACCTTTAGGGGTACAAAGGTCTCAGTACCCTCTGGGTACAAAATATATTTGTTTAAAAAGGCACATAAATGGTCTGCTAAAGGGTACAATGGCAAAAGTTTTATCTTAGAGAACCTCAACCTGCATGTACGTAGCTGATATGGGCAAGTCCACTGTTGTCATGACTAGACAACCTTCTGGATCCAAATCAGTCTGGGTTCAAAAGCGGCCACTCTACCGAAACGGCTCTGCTGTCTGTAACAGAAGCCTTAAAAGAAGCCAGGGCGACCGCCGGGTCATCAGTACTCATTCTGCTTGACTTATCGGCTGCCTTTGACACGGTTAATCACCGTATCCTTCTCTCTATACTACCGCTGACATGGGAATCTCGGTTCTGCTCTCTCCTGGTTTGAATCCTACCTCACAGGGCCTTTCGTTTAGCGTATCATGGCTTGGTCAGCCATCCGCACCTCACCATCTCACCACAGGGGTCCCCAGGGGCTCAGTGCTGGGCCCCCTCCTCTTTGCTATCTACACCACCTCCTTGGGACAGATTATCCGTTTGCCGGCTTCTCATACCACTGCTATGCAGGCGACACACAGCTCTATCTGTCCTTTCCACCTGACGATCCCCTGGTTTCAGCACGGATCTCGGATTGCCTTTCAGACATAGCTACATGGATGAAGGCACACCACCTCCAGCTGAACCTCTCAAAGACTGAACTGCTGGTCATCCCAGCTAAACCTACCATACACCACGACATCAACATCAAATTTGACTCCCTGTCTGTTTCACCGACCAGGACTGCAAGAAATCTAGGAGTTGTTCTTGACAACCAACTAAACTTCTCAGATCATGTTGCCTCAGTCACCCGTTTTGCACTCTACAACATCACGGAAAAATCAGGACTTACTTGACTCAAGATGCTACCCAACTTCTGGTTCAGGCAATAGTCATCTCACGACTTCGACTACTGCAACGCCCTCCTGACAGGTCTCCCAGCCTGCGCAGTGAAACCACTTCAGATGATCCAGAGCAGCGGCGGCGCCTGGTCTACAACCAACCCAAAAGGACACATGTTACCCGCTGCTCATCCAGCTACACTGGCTACCTATGGCGGCCCGCATCAAATTCAAGTCTCTAACGCTTGCCTACAAAGTAGTCTCGGTTCTGCTCCCACCTACCTGAATGCCCTCATACAGACTTACACTACCTCCAGACAGCTGCGCTCCTCTGACGAGCGGCGTCTAGCTCTACCACCGGTGCAGCTCAAGCCAATCAAACTTTTCTCATCTGTTGTTCCTCGTTGGTGGAACACACTGCCAGTTCCCTACAAGGGCAGGGACATCCTTTTCCACTTTCAAAAACTCCTGAAGACCCAGCTCTTTAGAGAACATCTACTCTCATAGCAACACTTACAACCAGTCTTACTGATCCTAGCACTCACCAGCCGTTTTAAACTGACAAGTAACTGTTAAAAACAGCACTCACCGACGCACTTATTCTTACTGTACTCTAATGCTTTTTTAAACTGTCCTAAAATTGTGAGAATTGTTCTAAAAACTTACTGTTTACCATGTTGTTAGTCGCTTTGGTTAAAAAGCGTCAGCCAAATGTAATGTAATGTAATGTAATGTAGACGGAGCTTTTCACATTCTCTGCTTTCACATGGTGCTAATGAGCATTAACAGAGAGCCATTTGTAATTTTCATAATGCAATGTTAGCTTCATATGTTGTTTACAGGTATGTAGGCTTTTTTCGCCCTCTTGGAAGCTGTGTGGGTGCCGTGATACCTGTCATTACTCATTAAACTGATAAACTGTTGTAGAATGCTGATAATGAGAGCTAGTGAATAGCCACACATTTGTTATGGAGATAAATCTCATATTGCTGGGTGTTTTTTTTATTATTATTTTCCCCAGCTTTGCGATTATTATGCACCAAACACCCACTGAGCCAATACACACACACAGTGAGGGAGGGGGAACTGATCTTTTGCTGTTCCCCGCGACCTTTAAATGACCTTTCTCATGGGCATCTGGCGTGGCTAATTGGCCGGGCTGGGTCCGTGGATGCCGGGGTCTGTTTGTGTGTGTGTGTGTGTGTGTGTGTGTGTGTGTGTGTGTGTGTGTTGGCGCTGCAAGCAGGTCCGGTGCCACAGATCAGCTCGGTTCCTCTACGGGCGGTAGCCCAGACTTGGGTTGCCAGCATGCCAGGCTGCTGAAGCGCCAGGGCAAACATGCACACACACACACACACACACACACACACACACAGCCAAAGAGAGAAAAAAGAGAAATAAATGCTTCCACATAGCTGTGGAAGAGAGTGCATGCTGGCCATGAACTAGATGAAAAGACACACTGGGAGAAAAAAAGCCAGTGCTAGAGAATAGTGAAGGAGTTTGAGCAGAAGAAAGTTTGCCTTAGGTTTACGTGATTTGTTTTTCCAAAAGACTGCAGGTACACACACACACACCCACACACTTTCTTCTCGACACATATGCACACATTTTCCTACAAACTCACACTCCAAGACACAAACCGCTGAGCCCCACAGATACACAACGTGAGCCCTGCACACTCACACAACTGAGGGCAGCAGTAATTTGGGTTTAACTGGGTTTAAAATTAGCACCTGCAATTACTTAAGCTGTTATCCCAGGAATAAAGGAAGCAGTTGCTTTCTAACCAGGCTTAGCAAAACACCTGAGAGTGTGTACTCATGTACACACACACATACGCACACACGCACACACACCATATGCACACAAACTTACACAGACACAGGTGCGTGCGCGCACACACACACACACACACGTTTGTATGAATATCACCACATCATTGCTAAAATTAGTGGATATAAAAGGATTAATTAAAAGAACAGGCTGCACTGATGCAATGCTTTATTTTCATCAAATCCCCCTTTAATCACTGCCGAACATTACTGTCTTTGCTCACCAGGGATGCATGTTGTTTATGTGTGTGTGTGTGTGTGCATTGATCTGTGTTCTGGTGTTGATGTGTGTGTATCACAACAATTGTGTATTTGCGCTCCCTGATAAGGTTGTTGGTCTGTGTGTGTGTGTGTGTGTGTGTGTGTGTGTGTGTGTGTGTGTGTGTGTGTGTTCAACTTGATATATGTGATACCTTGATCTTGTAATTGTCTATGTGCTCTTCCTGATGAGTGTATAGTGTTGATGTTTGTGTGTGTGTGTGTGTGTGTGTGTGTGTGTGTTTGTGTGTTGTTTGAGTTTACTTATTTCTCAGACTATAGACTCCACTGGGCCTGTGTGCATGCAGACCCATAAGGAGATAACAGCACGCGTGTCTGAAATCATTCCAAAATCGCTGCAAAGGCCAGTCTGACATTTTAGCACAGCTGCTAAACTTTTATTAGTGTGTAAACTGTGTGTGTGTGTGTGTGTGTGCGTGCATGCGTGTGTGTGCATGCTTGTGTGTGTGTGTGGTGTGTGTGTGTGTGTGTGCGTGCATGCGTGTGTGTGCATGCTTGTGTGTGTGTGGTGTGTGTGTGTGTGTGTGTGTGTGTGTGTGTGTGTGTGTGTGTGTGTGTGTGTGTGTGTGTGTGTAGAGTTAGTGAGTGTGGATGCTATCTAGAGATTTGGACTATGGGCGACAGGCTGATAGGGTATTCAGATAAAAGGCAGGGGGGCAATGTCAAACTGATTTATCTTTCTCTTCTTCCTCCTCTTCTCTTCCTCACCCTATCCTTTGGCTCCCCTACTCTTTGCTATCTCTCCTCCACATTCTCTCACACACTCATTGTTTTTATCCCTCTTTCTCTCCTTTCTTTCTTTTACTTTCTATCCTTTCTTCTTTGTATTTATGTATGCATCTGTGCATCCATCTCAGCCATCTCTAACTATATATCTATAGTACTCACTCCTCCTTTCTTAACTTGTCTCCTCTTTTTCACTTTATTTCTACATGTCTTTTCACTCTCTCCTCTTTTTCACTTTCTTTCTACATGTTTTTTGTTCTTGTACAACTTCTGGACATCTGCCTTTCTGTCTGTCTTTCACTTCTTTTGTTTCTCCTCTTTTTGATTTCTTTGATGTCTTCCCATGAGTTGATACAGTATCTTCTTCTGTGTCTTCACAAGCTGATATTCATTCTCTACTTGTCTTATTTCTGTGATTCACTCTTCTTTGCCTAATCCACTCTTAATTCTTTCTGTGTTTGGCACAGTACAGCATACAGCTGATTCCAAATAAAACCTGCCCGAAGTGAGCCCTGGGGTGATTCACACGGCACGCGAGCCCCTGACTGATTCTTACAGGGGGCATAACATTTATTACACGTCAGATGGAAGTATATCTGCAGCCGAGCGCCTGTAGTTACCCTGTCTCTGAGGCACAGCAGACCTTGTAAAAGTTATATGTTTTCAAGGTCCTGGAGGTTTATAGGGACTTTATTGGAAATTACAGTAAGTGCAGACCTCTGAAGAGAGGAAATATGAAATGGCCATTTTATGTTATTTTTGGTGAAATAAAACACATTACAGCAATAGTTTTAATAATGAAACCAGATGTATGTTTTTTTTATATAAATGTCATGTTACCCATGCCTTATATTACAGCATGAACAAGACAGGAAGGGGCTGAGAAAAACACTGAAGTAATAGGGGGGAAAAAGCCTCAATATTTCTTTTCTGCTACAGCATCAAGGTTTTCTCTGCAACAGCATCACCAACGTGTTTTCATTTCATTATTTTTAAAATCTTAATTTCTTTTCAAGTTTCATATGAAAATGTCATCCTGTCACTGCCATATTCGTTGTTAAATAATGCAGCACACAGGGGGTCCCAGGAGGAGGCTGATCCTCTGTTTTCAGAGAGCGAGAGGCTTGAGAGGGGACAAGAAGCAGCGCACAGACGTCAGCACACACACACAAACACACACACACACACAAACACACAAACACACACACACACACACACATGCATTGGACATGAGCCACCCAGCATATGCTCCTGTGAAAGCATGCCACGTCAGAGTACATGAGGAAGGTGATGGAGAGGGGGAAGAGAAGGGAAATAGGAATGCAGAGAGAGGGTGGAGGGAGGATTTGTGGATGAGAAAGAGAGGAAGAGGAGAGAGAGCTGGAGGATAGGAAGAAGAGAGAGCTGGAGGAAGGAGCACATGCACAAGAAGGAGGAGAAAGATGGGAGGAGGACAGAGAAGGAATAGAGAGAGGGAGAGATGGAGAGGAGGAAGAGAGAGAGAGAGAGAGAGAGAGAGGAAATTGGAGTGGACTGGAGAGGACAGCAAGGCCGAGGAGAGCGGAGAGCTACGGAGAGTAGAGGACACGTGAAGAGGCAGATGGTCCATCGCAGCGTGTCAGGACCTATCAGAGATCAGAGCCGTCCCTGCACACCGCCGCTCAGTTCAAAAAAGGCCAGCCATGTCGCTATGGGAACCCATAAACACGGTTTTATGGGGGAATGAGCAGATTTTTCTAGACATGAGAGTGGGGTTGCCTCTGTGAGTCTGTCTGTGTGTGTGAGTGTGTGTTTGTAAATAGGACATCTCTTTGTGAAAGTCCCTAGAGATGTTTGAATTATTAAGAGACAGAGATGAAGTGTATGTGTGTATATATGTGTGTGTGTAACAGTGTAACACACACAAATATACAGAGAGAGAGAGAGAGAGAGAGAGAGAAAGAAATCATGTAAGAAGCGAAGACAGCAATATCCTCTGCTCTTCACTAATACAACCAACTTGAGTTTTGCTTGCATCATTCTGTCTCCAGCAGTCTGTCCCTTTCTCTCTAAAATGGATGAAAACTACTGCTAGTCCCCCTGCATTAGTCAAACATAGACACTGTGTGGAGATTAGAACATCCCCTTGCTTCTGATTTGCTTGTTTCCTTAATCTTACCAAATATTGTGCTGGAAAATACATTTAGTTAATTTGTTTACCCATGTATGGTGGGAAAAAAGTATTTGCATCCACAAAACGAGGAGATTGAAAAGTGTTTGGAGTGTGTGTGTGTGTGTGTGTGTGTGTGTGTGTGAGACAGAGAGAGAGAGAGAGATGTAACACTAACAGAGAAAACTCAAGTGCAAGACAGTTCAAGACAGGAAGGAGAGAGGAGGAAGGAGAGAGAATCTGAGCGCAAAATGTATTTGCATCCACAAAACAAGGTGACAGAAAAGTGTTTGGTGTGTGTGTGTGTGTGAGAGAGAGAGTGAGAGAGAGTGCGACTGAAAGGAAGGAAAAGATTAGAAGAGAAAAGAGAAAACTCAAGTGCAAGGCAGTTCAAGAGAGGAAGGAGAGAGAGAGGGAGAGAGAATGTGAGCACACAATGCAAAATAATGGAAAAGACCTCATATACTACATGATGGAGAAGGTCACAGTGACTGGTCACCTTTCTTCATTCACCACTATCCTTCAGTAAGTGTTCTAAATATGACCAACAGAGAGAGAGTCACATGAGGAAGCATCTGGTATATAATTATTTCATTAGTCATAATAATGATTCAACCATCCAGGTGGTTTGTTGCCAGGGGTAACCCATGAAGTGTGGCGTGATCGTTTGTGTACATTTCTTCTTGATGAGGGAGAAAGGAAGCAGCAAATTAAAAGACTCCAATTTAGGTTGAGGATGAAATATTAAATCATCCACACACACACACACACACACACTCACAAACAAACTCACTCACAGAATGAATGTGCTCTCACCTAGTTTATGCATTCATTACAAACTTTTCTTTCACATGCTGTTTTTTTTCCTTGTGCGTGTGCGAGTGTGTGTGTGTGTGTGTGTGTGTGTCTTCTACTCCTCAGATCCCATACGGGAGGTACGGTTTGAAGAAAGACAGATGGGCCATCTCACTCTCATCCAAAAGCAGATTAAAAATTAAAGATTTATTTTGAAATCTTTATGACTTCATAAAAATAGACAGCACTAGGGACGCGACGACACCTGTTTTCAACGGAGCTCTCCAACAGGAAACTTCACTGCATGTGTGTTGGACAGTGAGGCCACGCACAGTGATGCCTGCTTGACCACCGTGTTGCTAGTTTACTGTGTACATATCTGTGGGTGATAGCCTTGGCCACAGTCCAGAGATTACAGTAACTCTGCTGAAGATGCATCCAGCAGCTGGCGACAGAACTGTGCTTAAATGTTTTGGAATACAACCCATTTACCATGTGTACAGTATATTACCTTTTAAAGAAATTGTATTACTGAAGTGTACTTGTATGTTGCTAACTTTTGCTGAATATTTTTAGTACTGTACAGTCACTAAAGGCAGAGAGTATTTATCAAATCAGAAAATAACTAAGAGGCTACATGTTGTTGTACTTCTAAACCCCTATTATGTTTGAGCCAAGGCAGAGGCTTGTGGGTATAGGGTTGTATTGTTGTCTATGGATTTGTAGGCTACCCATTGGCCTGAAAGGAGAATTTTGGCAATTTTTCACACAGATCTCTGTTTCTCAAGGTCACCAAGTACTGTCGGTACGAAATAGTTTAGATTGTTGATTATTATTGTGATCAAGCATGTATCAGATAATATTACAATAAATACAATACAATAGAGTCCCGAAGCCATGACGTAGCGTTGCCAAGGCAGCAATTTCACTGGATCTAAACAAATCAATCTAACCATTGAAATCGCCATAGCGGTGGCTTTCTTAATCTATTTCAATAATTTTACAACGTTTCTAAGACGTTAGTATATTTTTTTACACTGTAGGAATCACATACTACAACATATATTAATACCAACACGATTTTGTGACTACAGAGTTTTATTTAAGCATGGGTTTCCTCCGTAAAAGAGACCTGCATGTAACTTCACAGCATGCGGTTAAAATCCTTAAATTCACGGACGTGTTTTGGCTTTATTTTTTTGGCAAAAAACGTCGCTCTTAACAGCCACCAGTCTTTGAGAAGACGTGAAATATCGACTGGAATTTTGTTTCTTTCTATTACACCTGCCAGGGAATCCGTGTTATGTGGCTAAGCTGCTGTCTAGCAGGTAAAACACGTTTAAATGGATATATTTATTTTTATTAGCTAGAAATGATGCCACATGTCTAAATTCAAAGCTATTTATGCCACTTTGAAAGTTTGTTTAGATCCAGTGATTCTGCTGTCATGGAAACGCTACGTCACACTTCGGGACTCTATTAGTATAGCTGCAAGCAGCAATGAGGGGGCCAAGCAGCCAGTAGGCCAGAGTGCCATGGCAACTGGATGCTATTACATCAGACATACAAGCACTCAATTTTATGTCAAAACAACCAAAGATTGGCTGAGGTATAAGGTTACTTCCTGTTTGGTGGCTTTACTGCCGGTTTCAATTGGCTGTGATGGGTGAACGCTTTTAAATATGGCTTCAAAAAGCAAGACATATGTAAGACTTAGTCTGAAGATCATCTGTTTCAAGTTTCATGACAAATAGACAAAATCTGTGACCTGGGAAAATGTTTTCGCATTTCAGGCAAAATCCAGCCCCTACAAGCCCCCTAGAATTCAAAGGTCACCATATGTATCGAGCGTCCCCAGGGTAGTATCCCAAGTCTATCTACCGATTTTGGTTATTTTACCCTAAAGCGTTGCTGAGATATGGGCTTACTTCCTGTTTGACGGCTTTGTCGCCAATATCGATTGGCTGCTACGAGCAAACAATTTCAAAAATGAAAAATCCAGCTAAAAACATGGAACCACAAAAATTGATGCCATAGGGTGCATTGAACTCTTGATCCAAATATTCCAATAAGACCTAATTTTTGTAAAATCCCTGTACGTACACTACCATTAAGCCTTTCACACTTTATTAATTTGACAGGTATGTACTGTAGCATTATACTTTCACACACCATGAAACTAAAGACGTAACATTTCTATTCAGGATACTCTGTTTTGATAGTCCATTATGTAAGATATGGAATGAGTCATCTGTGTTTAATTAGCACTGATTCATAAAGCATACTGTATGCCATACCTGACTCTTATTCTGGTAACGACTTTTGTGTACAGCTTGACTTCTACTTGACTTTTGTGTACAGCTTGCTACCCCTACTCTCATCAATAACTTAAAATCTACTTGAATATTTGCATTTGACAATGTCAACTGGCGGTCAACAAATGGTGTACAGTAGGTTGATTGGTTGCGATGATCTATCAAAATAAAGCTGGATCTCATATTCGAACACATCCTGATAAACTTTCACACTGGTGTAATTATATCCCTCAAACACACTGTCACACCGTCAGCATATGTGCTCATTTTCCCTGTCAGTCCTTATTTCTCACACTGAAACATCTCCAGTGCACTCTCAAAACTCTCTCGCTCTCAAACTTGTGTGTCTTTTCCAAGATTTTTTGAGAGAAATAATTGAGTGTGTGTGTGAGGCTGTAGATTACTTACATGATAACAGTGTCATGTTCCGCGTCATACAGACATGCACACAACACACACACACACACACACACACACACACACTTAACCTCAGGCAATGCCTCCAGCTTTTTTGTCTGCTTGTTTATTATCTTGGTTAGCTAATTTATTTATTTAATAAACCCTATGTAAGAGTTACACTTGTATTGCACCTGATTACATTTACAAGCTTTACCATGCTATCCTAACACCTGCGGTTGTTTTACAGGCAAGACACGTGACAGCTAATTGAAGTTCTGTTTCTGCTCTGATATCATTTATTTGCATGAACAAATATAGACTACCTAGGCCACTTAATTTGTCACCTTTTTGTTAAATGATTCCACTCTGTTACATACATAATCCATTAGCATACTGCCTTAACAACAACTCATTGGGATGCCACATTGAGTTACAATGAGGAGAATGGAGTCTTGCTAATTGCTAATATGTGCACGCTATTTAGGCCAATTTTAAGAGCTTATAGACAACTTGCCATTTCCTTCAGTTTATACCTTCACTCACATTCAGTACTACGCTTCTGCAAAGTTTTGTAATTGCAAATGCTCTGCATTCAAAACTGCTTGAGAACAAAAATATGCATTTTCAATTGGCAAAAATGTTTTATCTGGGTTTGATTCAATCAATGGGATATCAATGGTGGGTAGGACAGTAATTTCAATATATTAGAAATCTACACATGATACTACAGTACGTTAATGTTTTGTATGATAGTTATAAGACATGGAGGACTGAATGGATAAAACAATAGTGTTGAATCTAGTGTTTTTTTGTTGAATTGATATGGAATAATACATGAGCTTTAGTTCAAGTATGAAGATGTTCAAGTATGAGAATGTTCTTGTGGCCTTTTCTGTTTTGCTCAGCATTGTATGATATTAGCTGTGTCCCGTTTCAGGGGCTGCATGGTTCTAAGGCTAGATGCGTAGACTGGTAATAATAATAATAATAATAATAATAATAATAATAAGCTTTATTTGTGTAGCACCTTTCGGTTACACTAACGCTAACGCAGCAAGTTGTTGCGGTAGTATATATACTGTATAGGTTTTGGTAACAAATGCTTACATAACCCTACAAACCACAAGCCCTTGTTACGGGCCCCTACAAATTTCCTGCAAGTTCTTCAGTCATTTCTCTTTGTTTCTTCGCTGCTGTGGCCGTTTATGATCCGATCAGCAACATATCTGTGGGGACAATTTCATTGCTGCATTTTCAAATGTTCTGGTTCCATTACTAGATTCCACTCACCGACATGGACGTTCAAGAAAAAGCTTTTAAAAAAAATAACTTCTGTTTATTCCATTCTTTGCTCACCCCATTTGCTCAGGCATTACTTAATTGGTCACCAGAGCACTTGAGTCCACAGTCATAGAGGGCTCCTATGTCAGTGTAAAAGGGCCAATGAGAAATATCAGATGATCAAATAGACTCATTCATGCAGGAGCGTAGCTGCTAAATTTAACCAATAGAAGTGCAGACTGCAGGGTATAGTCTTTACTTGACAATGAATAAATTGATACAAGACATCATAATTACACACAGTTCAATTTTTGTGAGTCCGGAGCCAAGTGGGGTCTCTTTAAAATTGCACAGGGCCCAGTATAACTAGTTAACACCACACCACTGCTGGGTAGTGTATCTTGCGGGCCACCTCCATGCAGCAGGATTCCAACTGTTCCAACTGTCTCATTCCTGTGTGACTAAACCAAACGATGCCCCTCCCCCCCCCTCTCTGTTTCTCTACACTTTACTGTCACCTTGTTAGCACTCGGCTCGTACTCCTCTCCTGGTAATTAGCATCTCGAGGTATAATTACACTGGCTCTGTACTGTGCTGTTCTTCGCACTGTGCTCTTTGTGTGTGGTGTGTCGTTAGCGTGTCGTTTTTATTTCTCGCGAGCAGGAGAGGAGCTGGCGCCTGTGTGTGTGTGTGTAAGAGAGAGAGAGAGTGATAGAGAGAGAGAGACGTATTACAAAGAGAATGAATTGTACTCCGCTACATGGCTCAGTATCGCCAACAGCAAGAAGTTGGTCCTGCCAGCAGACAAAGCAACGCATTACATTATGTGGTGTTGCTGTGTTGCTGGCATGCAGCGTCTGTCTTTCTTTGTGTGTGTGTGTTTGTGTGTGTGTGTGCGTCCGTGCGTGTGTGTGTGTGTGTGTGTGTGTGTGTGTGTGTGTGTGTGTGTGTGTGTGTGTTTGTGTGTGTGTGTGTGCGTCCGTCCGTGCGTGCGTGTGTGTGTGTGTGTGTGTGTCTGTGTGCGTGTAAACGTATTTGCATGAGAAATGAGATTGGAAGTAAAGACCATAATAGACAGAAAGAGAGAGACTGTGATGAAAAGGGATAGGGATGAGTAGTGTGCGAAAGAACAACAGGAGAGAGAGAGGAAAAATGAGAGAGAAAGATTCATCTCACTCTGGAGTAGGTCCCACCTGGGACTGGATTGCTCCTCACCTTGGGGAAGCCGTTTTCCCCAAAGACGCGCCTCCCGAGGTGGAGAAGGACGCACTGGCATGAAAAACAGCATCTCCCCACTGGAAACTAGGACACCCTCCCTTCCCTCCCCTATTTGACGCTATCCTCTCTCCCTGCAAGAAGAATTCTATCCTGCTGAGGTGCAACTTGCGTTTCAAAAAAATCAAGACATTCAAAGACGCGAGTCTAAAACACTAGCTTTTCTCTTACTTTCTCTTCTTCTTATCATCCCCCATCTCTTCTCATTTTCTCTCTCTCTTTTCTCTCTCTCTCTCTCTCGCTCTTTCATGACACCCACACACGTTAGAACTTCTAAATGTCCTCCAGCGAATCTTAATGTGATGCACCTCAACAATGTCAGAAAGCAAGCTTAAAAGATCAATTCGTTTCTCAGGTTATTTTCAGAGCTCTGCAGATGATGTGGAAATTGGAGGAGCACTCCTCAAAGATGCTGCCTTTCCATGCCTGGGAAATTAGCTACAAATAAAATGGGTGTAATGTCTGAGACAGCTGATCGGAATGTAAAGTATAGCGGGCAAATCTTGCTATGCAGTCGCAGTAACGTTTATATTGTTCTTCTTGAAAATTCCGTATGTGACATCAGCACATGTACATACAGCCACAGAAAAACACAAAGACACGGCAGCATTCAAAGTATTCCTATTTTCAGTAGCACTTCTCTGCCTGACTGCATTTCCCCTTCTAGCTGCATGAAGACTTATCGGCTATCCTGATAGTTTGAGCAACCCCATGTCCCTATACGGATCCCATTTTACTCTCACAGTGCACAGGCTAAACGTTCTTGCCCATGGGGACCGTAAGGGAACATTCAGATTATGCTTAAGGGGTAACATCCTTGAGTTTGGAAGTAGCTGCGACTTGCTGGAGGCCGTCAGAGAGCTATATTGTGGTTGGCAAGACTCGTAGGAGTTTCAGTGACCAGTGGAGTCAATGGAGTAACATTTTTATGTCACAGACTTAAAAAGGAAGTAAAGTTAGCCAACGGGTATAGTGTTCTGCTGTAAGTAAACATTACTCAACCATGCCCTATGACACAACGGATGTTAGAGGAATCCATGGATTATATCCTCCTTCTTGATAGGACATCCAGGACCCATGTCCAAGGGTGAGGGTTCGAGTGCAGTTTGACTATGACTATTACCTCATTAATGAAAGGAAAGTAATATGTGTCGGACTGTCAGATAACTACACTGAAGTTCATCACAGTAATATTAGCATTAGCGGTCCGGTAAAACCTGGTACTAAGGGCCCCAGGAACTCACTGGATGGTTTGGGTGTCCAGCTTCTAAAACACGCCACTGGTGGTTGGTGTAAAGAGAGAGAGAGAGGGTGAAAAGCACAGATTTTCAATTGATTGTATTAGACAAACAGATTGCACAACCTCAGGACATGGAGAGAACAGTGAAGCAAAAGATGCCTACAGGGCTACTCCCCCCCTCTTTCTTCTCCAACCCATTTCACTCTCTTCTTTCTTTTCTCTTTCCCCCTCTGCGCTGTTAATCCATCTACATTCACTGTCTTTCCTCCTTCACGCGATAGGAATCCCTATTCATGGTTGCAGATGAAAGATCACTGAGATTTCCAGCTGTCTCCACAAGCACATGTGTGACAACATGCAAAAAAGAACGTCAGAGAGAGAGAGAGAGAGAATGGGCTCCAGTGTGTTGAGTCTCTCCCTCGGAATCTTTATTGTCTTCAAGGCCTCGTGACACTGTGGATTTAAGAAAACACAGCAAATCTCCTGTGGTCATCCAACAAAGGACAACAAAGAATATTAAATATTTAGTCCGGAATCCAATACCACTGGCATAACCACTCCAGGGAAACTGAATAATCAAGTCCACTGTACATGCTAATGTTTCAGTGGAGAAGAGGATCACTTCAAAATAAATAGATGGGGTGACCTCACCCCATGTTTTTACAGACATCTTTCACCGAGATATAGAACTCCAGGTTTAGTCGGTCCAATTGTATTTTCCCTGGCTTAAACAATAATTTGCATAATCTGAAGAAGAATGTATATTTCTATGTTTTGTCTTGGTGGACACCTCATTTTTGACATCTCTTGAGTGGTGCAACTTGAAGCAGATTAATGATATGTGAAGCCCATATTGGCATATAGGTAACTGTAAATGATTAAAGACAACATTTATACAAATATACCCCCATCCCCATATACACACAGACAGACAGACACACACACACACACACACACGAAACATGACAACAGCTTTTGAGGACATCTCTTTTTTTCCTCTTAAATTAGCACACCCCGGATGTTTCAAACTAAAAGGAATGTAAAAGGAATGTAAAGTAATTGGATGTTTAAACACCATTGAGACAGGGGATTTGCGTGTTAGTAATGCACGTTTGCATTCACTTTCAGCCTGCACGGAGGAGTGTTTCAACTCTTTGTGTTAGCTGATACCTCAGCAGCTGACGCCGGTGCTAAATGAGGAAGTGGACAGCGCTTGGCACGCCTAATTAAAATGATTTATGCCACCGTGGCGTGACATCACGGCAAGGCGACTCAAAACAGCTCCAGATAAAAGACTAAATTAATTAATCTATCTGAGCGAGGCATAAATACTCGGCCCTGGATTCGGGAGGGAACAACGGGCGTAAACATCTGCCAATCAATATGAATAGTTAACACCACAGAGAGAGGGAGGGCCAGCGCTGATTGTTCTGACGGAACGTTTGGGGTACGACCTTCGATGGCATGATGAAGTGTCTCTTAGCAGACCTTCTAATCTCTTTTCATTAACAACGTGGCACAAAAAAAGTCAATGCACTTCACAGCCAGCGCTTGTCTGTTGCAAATCGCATTGCAATTCCCATCTTTGTGAAGCCGTGTATTATGTATAATATTATTTAACCTGTACAGTCTTTGCAAAAAACACACAATGTTCTTCCATCTCAAATTTGCCCATGAGGCACCCTGGCATGGGTATTTTTAGACCGGGAGGAAAGAATGCTGGAACAACTGTCTGTCTTCTCACTTCATTTTACTACGTTTTTAGGGCCCGAGCACGAGAGGTGCAAAGCCCTGTTGTTTCTGATTGTTATTATTAACGTTTTTCATGTGACGTATTCTAGGTTCTATAGCTTTGTTTACATCCAGCTGGTAGGCAAGGGACAAGTTGAACCCATTGAACATCGTTGTCTGCAGCTGCCTCTCAGTAGGCTACCGTCAGGGTTGCAGTATGGAGAGCTGGACCGAGGCGCAGGGCAAGTCGAGAACGAGGCACACTTGAACTTGAAACCAGGAATCTTTAATGCAAATGCACACTACAACCACGAAACAACATCAATGACCGACGGGGACTGAGGGAGACAGAGAGTTTAAATACACAGGGGTTAAACAAGGCTAACAAGGCACAAGTGGACAAGAAACAAGAGACAGGTGAACACAGGGCTGGAAATCATAATTAAACTAGCAGACTAATAATGAGGAACAGGTGAGACACAGGGAACTGAGACATGGCAAGACAAACAAAGGAGCACATGGCTGACAGGAGCTAAAACACAGGGACAGGAAGTACACAGGAGCACATGGCACAGGAGGTAAACAAAGTAGGGACAGGGAACACAGGATCGTTACAGCTACATCTCTGTATTTCAGCAATGTCAACATTTCAGGCATCAATAAAGGTGATGATGAAACGTTAGCCTGCCTTGATCTGTATCGATAACGTTATGGGAGAACCTGCATGTAGCCTAATGGTAGCCTAACTTTTTTTCTCTGTTCAAAACTCGCTTTACACGAAGACAATAGACTTTCTTAGAAGCTGTGAAATTTGACCAGAAAGGAACATGTCTAACTTCAACTGAACAGCGACAGGTTTTGGTAGGCAGTAGACTCAGCTGACGTTAAAACGGTAGCCTACTGTTACAGCCAGCGTCAGTCAGCATCATGTAACATTAATGGCGTTAGTCATGAATCCTGTAACATATTGTAGCATTTCACCAAGAGCCAGAGTTTCATGAACTGGTTTATTGTCACCAAAGCACACAATGCAGCATATAACACGCAGCGGCCCGTGTCAGGCCCAGAACCGAAAAGAGCAGAACTTCCTCGAATCGTAGCCTATATTCCCCGGGAGTCCCGCCCCCCTCTCGCCAGGCTGCCAACCATGAGCGTGGGGTTATGCATAGCACGGGCACTCCCTGATTGACAGCCGGTCGCTACAATATTATATCATAACAGCGATGGCTTATTCGAAGACGATCTGCATGGATATATAAACACCCAGAAAAACTCAGAATGTGAGTGATAAAGTTCATTAGTTGTATGAAACTTTTTATTAGTTATCCATTGCAGCATCGCCTATATTAGGCTGTTATGCTAGCTCAGCCTTTAAACATGTTGTTATTTTGGTCATGTGGACTTGATTAAACGGGTAAAGATAATTTATAAACTGCTTATTTCTTACATGACTGAAGCAGTAGCCTAGGTTCAACAGTGGTGTTTGAGGTTGCTGTGTTAAGTTGTTGTGTGTGATCGCTAAACAATTAGGATCAAATCAGTTTATTTTGACATACGGGAGTTAGCCTAAGTGACCTGTAACGTTAGCCTAGGCTATAGCACATAAGCCTATTCTGTTTTCATTTATTAGCATTTGTTGTGATTATATAATCAAACGACACTCATGATAACTTGAAATAGAAGGACAGAAGATAAGTGATTGATGTCCACAAGCACGAATTTCACGAGACAAATTAGAACAAACTGTTCCGGTAAAAACTAGATGTACCGCAGAGCGGTACAAAATATGACCGCCGCCCAGTCCAGCACATTTTTTCCACAAAAAGAAATCACGCTGAAAGGCCTATATGATTCTAACTGTCTCACTAAATTGCATTATCCACACTCAATTCTCACTGGTATCTGCTAGACAACAAGTACCAAAACATGATTAGTTCATAGATTTCACATGTAAAATTAATTTTATACAACCCCACCTCCATCTTGCCTGTTCATAATTCTGAGAAATTCTTGATTGTTTGTGTTATGTTTATGTTATGTATGTGGGTGTGTGTGCGTGCTTGTGTGTGTGCCTGCGTATGTGCCTGTGCATGCTAGTGTTAATTTTGTCACCTATTTTTAATTTAGTCTTAGTCTTAGTCTTGTGACAAAATGTCCTTTTTAGTCTTTGTCATATTTAGTCATTCAAATATCATTTTTGTTAGTCAAGTTTTAGTCGACTAAAAGTCTCGTCATTTTAGTCTAGTTTTAGTCATAAGAAAACTAAAGGTATCTTAGTCTTAGTCAGTTTTAGTCAACACATTTTAGTCTTTTTTCATAACAAATTATTTCTGATTACCATTTCAGTCAAATAGTGTTTCACACATCTCAATTTTCCAACAATATTGTGTGTCCACAGGGCTACTTTCGTCTGTTATTATAATTACTCATTCTGATTTTTGTCAGTCAGTATGTTTCCATGCACAGGTAAGTCGAGCTACAGTTATAGCTCGGCTGGGATTTGACCATAGACAGTAAAGATTTGACTGGACCACTGTCATATTCAGTAGACCAGTGTTTCTCAAAAGTGTGGTCCGGGAATCACTGGTGGTCCGTAAGCTATCTCAAGTGGTCCGTGAGCAGACGTGGTAAAATATAATATAGATGAGTTGTTTGCAATATTGAACCAACTTGTATGTAAAAACAGTTCTGCAACACTGTCTATGTAAGATATGCCAGTTTAAATCATGCAGTATGAATCCACACAATAAGCAAAGTGCAAAGACAATAAGCAAGGTGGTTCAGTGAGTAGGCCTATAGTGTAGAGTAATTATAGGCTACTGTTGAAGTAGGCCTAGGTCTAATCTTTTTTTTTTTTTTTAGCTAGGGTTAGTTAAGTGGTCCTGAAACTGAAAAAGTTTGAGAAACACTGTCGTAGACCAAAGTATTAATGTTTTACTCCGCCTCGCTAGATGGCGATATGCACCCAAACACAACACATTCCCCAAACAGACTCTCCATCTTAGCCATAGCTAACTTGCTAGCGAACTTTGCATCATCAGTTTAACTAGTTAAATAGTTGACATTACATGATGAACATTTTCGTATGGACATTCTGGTGGATGTTAATTTGTATGAGAGAAGCTTCAACTTCTGGGTATGTAGCATTGTGGCATAAAGCTTAGGTAGTTAGTTGGTAACTCTGGCAGAAATCCAGTGTTCTTGTTCCATGTAGTTTCGTGTTGCAGCCACAGGGTTGCAGCAACAGCACGTAGACTAGCCTACAGGAAAGCTGTTGCGTATGAACTCATTCGGAATATTTTGAAAAAAATATCACAGCTAGATATTTGTCTTCTCATTTTGTAGATGAAAATGAAGAGAGATTTTATCTTAGTTCTTATTTCATGCAAAACATTTTAGTCTCGCTTTTTTTAGCCAACAATAATTCATCTTAAGATAGTCTTAGTCAGTGTTTCAGGACATTACTGCCGTCTCTCGTCATCGTCTCGCCTTAGTCATAAAAAAAAAGTCGTTGACGAACATATTTCCTCTCGTCTCGTCTGACGAAATTAACACTAGTGCATGCAAGCGTACATATGTCTACTGTGTGAGTATGTGTCATACGTATGATTACTGTGAATGTATGTGTGTGTGTGTGTGTATCTGTTTGTGTGCACATGAAATGGGTTAACATGACCCCTGGAGGCAAACATATGGAAAAATTAAATGGTCATCCTAGGCCCTACAGTTCTCAAGATATTCACAGAGAACTGTGTCTGCCCTACCCTACTTTCGGGGGGTCCAGTCCAGCGGGGGGGCTACAGATCAAAACGAAAAATGAAGGTTCCATGCTATCCATGTGGGGGTACATGCCCACCAAGTTTTGTGTACCTCGGTCTTTCAGTGTCCCGGGAATCCTTGTTGGTGTACGTCACTAAATGTACACATAAATTATTTTATTGTAAGGCCCCCCATGAACAAAAGTACACAAAACTTGGCATGCATTCAGAGGGTGTCATATTGATCCTACACTTTTAATTTCGTGCAGTTTTGACCTTGTCAGCCAGAGATATTGTGATGAAAACACCTAATTTTTTGCTTTTGAATTTTTAACTAGGTGGCGCTAAACATGAAATAAGTGGTAATGGGATAGGTTGACATGCCCCCTTAAGACCAACATACATAAAAAAGGTGGACCTCCTAGGCCCTACGGTTCTCGAAATATTCACAGAAAACTGTCTCCGGCCAACTACAGGCCAGTTGGTGTATAGTAACATAAATTAATTTATTGTGTGGCTCCCCATGAACGGAATTCCACAAAACTTGGTGTGCATACAGAGGGTGTCATAATGATCCTACACTTCCAATTTCGTGCAGTTTTGACTATGTTAGGTCACAGATACCTTCAATTACAACACCTCATTTTTACTTTTTTGTGTTTAACTAGGTGGCGCTATACATGAAATGAGTGGTTATGGAATGGGTTGACATGGCCCCTTGAGATCAACATACAAAAAAAAAATGGTCCTCCTAAACCCTACGGTTTTCGAGATATTCACAGAAAACTGTGTCTGCCCTACCCTCCTTTCGGGGGGGTCCAGTCCAGCGGGGGGCGGGGGGCTACAGATCAAAACGAAAAAAGGTGGTTCCATGCTATCCATGTGGGGTTACATGCTCACCAAGTTTCGTGTACCCTAGTCTTGGCGGAAATTTTGTCTTGTACCGGGAATCCTTAAAGGAAATTTGGACATGCGAAAAAGAAGAAAAGAAAAAAAAAGAAAAGAAAGAAAAAAAAATCTGACTAAACCTATATTCGCTGTGCGGTGGTCATAATTAAATTAGCTGATTTTTAAATGTTGGTCAATAGAAATATAGCCTGTTTTGTAAACTCATCACATGCACTAAAGGTTTTTGCATCTGGCATTACATTGCAGTAACAGTGTGGTAGATAATGGAGATAGCATGGTTCTGGCTAGTAAATAAAGTTCATGATAGATACTTAATCCAGACAGCCACAGTACACATCATGTAGACTGTTTACAGACAGACATGGCGATTAGGAGTTATTCCCAAAGAAGAATCCCAGATAAACAAACGTCCAGAAATTAAAACTAAGTAGGGTAACGTGGATCAGAGTACGTTAGCTTGCTAGTATTGAGAGAAGAACGAAAGCTGTGTATCTGTAGGCGGGCCAGAGGCGAGCTAAACAGATGACAGACAAAGTGTTATCCAATTGCGTCGAAGTCCGGAATCAGTCAGTTAACATTGATCGTATAGTGTTATCCAATTGCGTGCAGTGAGATTTTCAAATGCGTGCTTGGTGCCGCCCCTCAAGTTGGGCCATTATGTTATTCGTGGCCAGACCCGTAATCTTTCAGATTGGGCCTGGTCCTCCAGGCTACTGCTTATCACAAAATGTATTTCATAAATTGATTACTTTAAACCTTTGAACCCCACCTATTTGGGGTGTAGCGCCACCTAGTGAATATCATCGGTGTAAATTGTCACACCCAACAAGAAGTGAGTAAGTGATTTCGATGCATAAAACTTGCAAAAACAAATAGCACACACATCAGATATGTGCATTTGACAAACGCATCACATGTGAGTACATTGCTGGATTCCGAAAAGTGTAGGTTGCGGATCGCAGGTGCTTGGGCCCGCCATCGCCGCTTGGGGCTATATTTTAATGATTTGGTTTTGTTTGACGTTTTAACACTTTGGCTACAACAAGGAAATTACGCAATTTGAAATCTCATTAACTACCTTACCGGCGTGTTGACATTTCATTTGCATCAGGCAAGGCGAACTGCGGCAGTGAATTTCACACCCTCCCTCTCTTCTCATTTCCTCCAAAGATGCATTTACGTCTCAGAAAGGAAATAATGTATAACATTCATTTCCACAGCTTTTATTAATGAGCAAAACACAACCACTACATCTAACAAGTCATTCTCTCTCCCTTGTTTCTTCTCCTGCTATTTGTTTCCTGCTGTCATAGTGACTTAAGCGCACATATCAGAGTCGATGATATGATTTTAATCTGTTGTAGTGGACACACAAGAGGAGGCATCTAACAGTTAATCTAAATTTTCATGTGTTTGTGTCTGCTTGTTTACTAAATAAAGACTTAGGAAAAGAGTGCTTTAATTTCTGCCAATGTTTCTCATAACTGTCTCAAAAAGTTAAGAGGTCTTCACAGCTCCAGCAGTGCTAGTCAGAGTTAAAGATGTTGAGTGCTGGGTAGACACAAAGAACCTTCTAAAATCTTGCTAAAATCTTTCCCAACCCGCTCATTATTGATTTACTGCAAGGAGTTGTGGGGGTGATGCAGACTTTGAGATGCAGAATAGCTCATCCACCCAGCACAAGTCCCCCACACACCCCCACCCCCTGTTCCGGTTTTCTGAAGTAGGCCTGGTGGTATCGGCTGGTATCAGAACCATCCGAGTGATCTTGAAGTCTCTCTCACTATCTCACTCTCGTTTCTCCCACTCCCCCCTCTCTCTCTCTCTCAGCTGCACTGAAATCAGCCTGTAAGACTCCTCTAAACCGCACGGATCGCATTTGGAGTGGAACAAATGGGATTTCTCCTGACTTTGATCCTTATTGTCAGATGATGCCATCTGTGTGCATGGGCATACGGGGCTCTCGCCAGCATGTGCAACACAAACCAAACGCATTAATATTTAAATGATAGCAATTATCCCAGGAAGTAGAAGGCACATGTCACCCATGTCACTATCAGTATCACTATCTCCTTATTATAGTCTGACCAACATCTTCATTTATTCCCTGTTAAATTTTAAGTATTATATTGTTTTGTATTTGTATGTCGCTTTAGACAAAAGCGTAACCATAACCGTAATTGTTTGGAACAAAAAAATATACTGTGTTGCTTTGAACATTGATGATTTATCATGGATTTTCCATTCATATAAATGTATAAAGAGTTTGTTGTTTAAAATTAAAAATTAAAATGATGAAAAACAAAAAATGAAAAGTAAGCTAATCAGTAGCTCTGTCTGCTTTGTGCTGCACTCGGCTTGTGAGAAGCATTCCACATGTGCATACACATTTGTAGTGGCACTACAGTGCATACAGATAGGCTTGTTACTGTATATTGTGAAAAAGGCTCAGGTTTAGTCAAAGGTATAGCGTAAAGTATTCTTTCTCTTATCCTCTTTCCTTCATTCAGTACTGGCTTTAAGTTGTGAGAAGAAAACTCAATGTTATTGTGAGTTCATAGAGAGGACATTATAGATCAAAGCTTTTAAAACACATACACACGCACACACACACACACACACACATGCATTCTTTCTGAAGCTATAGCACCCCCAGAGACATCTACAGAGATGACGAAGATATGGCAAGATTAGTATGACAGTACAATCTATCCAGTTAAATTTACATTTTGATGATCAGTGGAACACAGGAACTCTCTTGTGTCCTACCCTCTTAAAAAGTTATCTGGTCTTTCTTTCACCTGGAGTAAACCGGAGCTTGGTCCCTCAGATGGAGAAGGGCAATGGGCCAAGAGAGTTCTCTTTCATCTCTCTGAGTTGTTGCTCTTAATCATAGATGTAGAAAGGTGGAAAAGTCATCATAACTTTAGTGAAGTCCAGAGAGTTTGAGAGAGCAGGTGCGTTTTCTTTGAGTTTGATGTTCATGAACGTCATGGTCAGCTTTCCTCCAAACAAGGTCTCCTAATTTGCATGGTGTCATCCATATATATGAAAACAAAGCTAAAAAAAACACCACTCTCATTAGCTCTTGCAAAAATCTTTATTGAAGCATGTCCTCAAACATATGCATTTCGGCCCTGGGCCTTAATTAAAGTTTGAGGACATTTTTTGCAAGAGCTAATGTGTGAGAGTGCCGTTTTCTACTTTGCTTTCACACCATAAGAGGTCATTTAGTTTTGGAATTGATTATGCCTGTTCCATATCTAGTCATGTCAACCCCATCCTTCCTTTACTATAGAGCCACAGCATTCCCTCTCCTTTTGACACACTCACTCTTCAGCCATGGCCTACGGGGCAGCTGTGGCCTACTGGTTAGGGCTTCTGGCTTGAAACCAAAGGGTTTCCGGTTTAATCCCCGACCAGCAGGAAAAATGTGTGGCGGGGGAAGTGGTTGAGCACTGCTTTCCCATGCCCGATGGCCTATAAATCAGATTTACATTTACATTCTTCTCCCTCTCTACCTGCTCTCTGGACTTTGTCCTCTCTTATTTCTGACCATCTCCGCCATGTCCTTTCAACACTCATCTGAGCTTCTGTCAACTCTCCTCACTGAATGACACAGTGTCCTTCACATGCTCAGACCTGTGATCCAGTAAACCTGTAAAGTTTCAATGCTACCTCTTCTGAACAAGACAGTTTCGCTGAAGTACTTTTATTCCAGTTTTTTCTCATCAACGAACATTTGATGTATGATGAAGTGACTTGACCTGACTTGACTTAAAATGAAGTACCACAGAAGTGAATTGCAGCACCTTTTTCATATACTACAAGGCCTCAACATAAGAGAGCCTCTTAAAGGCAGTACAACACAGCCACTTGGTCGCATTGGATCTTACAAAACCTATTTACTGCTGTCACATCATGGCAGATAGAATGCTGCATTCCATCAGGTTACACATGTTCTGTTTGCTGTGTAGCAATAAGGACAGCCTTGTCAGTGAGGACACAGAGGAAGAAATATTGCATGAATAATGTATTGGTAATCTCCATTACTGAAAAGAAGCCTTAGACCTCGTGAGAAGAGATATCAAAAACCAAGTACGTCATTGTTGTTTCTTGCCTCAAAAGACAATATTATAATTGATATTAAAGGATTCTGCTTTATCAAAGTTCGACCAAAACATAGATGTCACTGTTTTCAACACTCACAGAACATTAATGCCTGACTTTTCTCCATCTTGTTGTTTTATGCAATCGTGGCACTCTAGAAATGCAGCTTATGGGTGGCTAAATTGTGTTACATGCAAACACACACACACACAGAGAGAGAGAGAGAGACAGATGTTTAAGGTATCAGATGTATTTCTTCATGTTTTCCATCCCAAACCAGTGAGTTGGACATATACGTTCAACACTACTACCACAAGAATAACATGCTGATTTGAGAAATGGGTCAAAACAGAAGGAAAGCAAATTGACATCAGAGAAAGAGAGTGAGAAATGGAGAGAGAGAAAAAGAAGAAGTGGGGAAAACGAGGCCACCATGTGATGTGGAGAATAAATGAAACATTAGAGAAAAAGGAGGGAAAAGAGAAGAAAGGAGGGGAGAGAGCGCAGAAGTGTTCTCCCGCTGTCGAGGGTATTCTCTCCATCCCATCTGTCGGAGCACATTTGACTAACCTTCATATTGCAGAGTACCCCCCACCCCCCAACACACACACACACACACACACACACACACACACACACACATACACCCTACCCCGCCACCCACCCGATTGGGAAGAAAATGAAAGTGCTTAGCGTTTGCAAAGATTCACCGCCGAGATTCATCGGCCTCTTTAGGGATTTTAAGAGTGGCTAAACTTGTTGAATGAAGACAAGAATCTCTTGGATATCATCAGGCTTTCACAGGTTAATAATTGATATGCTTTCTGTTTAAATTAATGTATTCTACTAGATTAAAGGTTGAGACTATGAGTCGTATTGGTGTCTAGAAAATGGACGGGAGTGTCTAGAAGCATTTTTGGAAAATAGAACATGAAAAGCTGGTTCGGAACAGAACCTCAGAGCAGAATACCAGAGTTTTCTTCTAATTGTGGTTCTGGTATAAAAAATCTGGTATAATTCTCAAATGAGGACAGTCTGTGCTCACCAAGGAACCCTAGAGAAATTGGCTTCCAATCCAGCTTCACGCTGTGCAGATAGTTAACTGGGTAATGTTTCAGCTCGGCAGGGTTTTCAAATGGAGTGGCAGCCTCCTACCAGATTCTTTACAAGTTGGCAGAACTGAAATCAGGAGAAAATTATTTATGAAGCTCTGTACATGTATGTTCCTCCCTAAGCCTTTACAGTTAATTCTACGCATCTGTAAATCGGTATTTCTAATTAAAAAAAAAACAAAAGTAATACTACATCACTTAGACCTTAACCTGCTCATGTGTTAACATCTTTACTAGACAGCCTTACTCAATGCCTGCTTCCAAAAATTGAAGTACTGTATGTCAATTAACAAAGTAAGTGTTCTTGTTAAGTCAGTCAGGGTCTTATATAGGGAGAGGCAGTAAGGATAACCAACAGCTGTTTGGCTCATGTGTCCCTGCAAAAGTAATGAAGAAAAATACCAACATATATGAACCCATAACAACCAGAGGAAAGGGCATGTAGCGTTAGCCTGGGCCTGCCCGCCTAGTATCTCTGCTCATTGTTATTTCACTAAGATGGAGGAGTCTGGCTCCTTCAATATATTTATGTTTCCCGGAATGCGGGCCAATTAGCAACGAAAGGGGATGACATTAGTTTCAAAATCGAAAGTGGCATTGGTAAATGGTATAGCAAAACCTGCAAACATAGCAAAAAATCAGTTGGAATAATGTATACATTTGGTAAATGCATTGTTTCCTGCCTGCCTATGTGGTTTATTACCAGATTGTAAAGGTTAGGCGAAGTAGGAAGTAACGTTATGAATCCCTGATCAATCTGATTGGTTAGGCTGGGCCAATGACTACATTTCCCAATAGAGAGTAGCCAGACTGTCTTCATGAAGTCAAACAAAGTAGTGAGTCTGGTGAAACCAGGCTAATGTATCAACAGCAGACATTTCATCATCAAATGTCAGGTAAAAATGGCATGCCTTTGCTCTCATTCAGCTTATTCTTTACAAAAAAGCAAATAAGCAGTGGGCTTATATTCCTAAGTATTAACGTTATGAAATATATGATAACAGTTTTAGAAAGCAAAAGACATTGCAAGGACATAGGTCACAAATGCTCCACAACAACTAAGTCAGATTTTAAAGACTTTTGCAAGTCCACAACCTCATCTGATTCCATTTACTGACACGTGTGTTTACAGTTATTCAATTGTCCAGCACTTGTTTCATCTGCAGAAGACACATAATACGCCACATTCAGCATTTTCTCAAAAATACACTCTAGTTTAAACTTTGCTCTTGATTCGTTGCAGGTACAATCTTACAATTGTAACAACTTTCAATAAAAGTGACTCTACTGAAAATCAGCCTTTTATGAAATGAGCTGTTCCACTGGCTACATCTAAACATAGACCTTCTTATGTAACAAACTCAGTGGTGGGAAGTGTCAATCAATTGTTAATACATTTTTACTCTCAGTAGACTTACACGGTGCATACATCTCATACTTCT
>NC_063209.1:9770371-9782871 GCF_017589495.1 Alosa alosa | reverse complement strand
AGAGAGAAAGAGAAAGAGAGACACTACCAGCATGGATGGATTATGAACTTTCAGGCCCCTGGGCCCAGATGTATTAAGGGCCACCCACTAATTGTTGCGGGGGAAAAATTTATTTGATGTGATTTCCTATATTCTGGTGCATTTTGGGGATGGCCAATAATTCAATCAGATTCATAGCCTATGTTGATATGATGTGTTGAAATTGGGGCAATGATTCCATGCAATGGCTTGGGCCCCCTGACTCCTTGTCTCCCCTGGGTTTGGCCGGTAGGCCCATGCAGTAATCCATCCCTGACTACCATTGACAGTTGGCTGATGGCTGGCAGTGATAGAATTTAGAATATCGAATAACCTGAAACATAGTGCTCTGTTCTTCATGGTTGGTGATATTAGTGACCTTCTAGCCTTCTACATTTGAGCAAGCACATTTTCATAGTCCATGGTGGCACAGTCTAGTTAGGTTATATTCTGAGGTGTGTCTTTCTGTTAGTCAGGTGATGGCACACATATTCTAAAAGAAACAGATTTTGGGCTATGTATCCAGTGGCAGATATGTGTGGACTGGTGAATGAACCGTCACTAGAGACATATATGCCAATTTTTTTGTTTTTGTCCATGAGAGAGTATAGAGATGGGGATCACAGATCAGCCAACGATTACATTGTTACAGTGCAGTTATCTTACAAGAGAACAAAGCAGTTTGGCACAGGAACTGCTACAAATCCACCTGTAACACTGAGCATCTGCAGCATGCTAAGATTTGCTACTAGAAATCATGTGAAGCAGGCAGGACTCAGTGTCTTCAGAAAAGACGTGGTAGACCATCTTCTGAACCTGCAGCAACACCTGCAACTGCATCAAGTCCATCTAGAGGGACTTTGTACACTTGTTCAGCAGCAGCTGCTTCCAGCACAGATAAGTGCTTCTTCTGTCAGAAGCAGACAAAAGAGCGTCTTTATGAGGTGTCCTCTTTCAATGCAGGCAACCAACCAAGAACTATAAGTAATATTTTGAAGTCAATGACTTTTAACAGGTAGCCAGTGTAAAGATGCTAGGATGGGAAAAATATGTTCATTTTTTTGTGTGTGTGAGCAGCTGCATTTTGAATAAACTGTTAGCTCTTTAGACAGCTATTATTACAGCCAGCATAATAGCATTGCAATAGTCTATCCTTGAGATGACAAAACATTAATTTCTTGGCATCTGGTAAGGAGAAGGACTTCCTTATCTTTGAAATGTTCCTTAAATGGTAAAATTAAGTTTTGGTGATCTGTTTTATGTCATTAGTTAGTGCTAGGTCTTGGTAAATTATAACTCCCAGGTTTTTAACACTTGTGGATGAGGTCAGTGGAAGATCACTATATGTAGCCTGTGATGTGGATAGGATATCCCTCATCTTTTTGAACCTAAAACCATGACTTCTGTTTTATCTGAGTTCAAAAGCAGGAAATTATTTGTCATCCGTGTCTTTATAGCTCTTATACATGTGTCAAGTTTGGCTAACGGGGTTAATTCATCAGGTTTTATGGAGAGGTATAGTTATGTATCATCTGCTAAACAACAGGGGCCCCAGTACTGAGCCTTGAGGCACTCCATATTTTACCATAATCTGGGCAGATGGTTTATTATGGACCTGTACAAATTGTTGACGGTTAGGAAGGTATGATCTAAACCCAGCGAGTGCTGAGTCTTTGATGCCTATCAAATTTTCAAGCCTAAGTAGTATGTCATGGTCTATGCTGTCAAAGGCAGCACTGAGGTCCAGGAGGACCAGTATAGATACAAGGCTAGGTTTTTTGAGGGAGAGCTTAATAACAGATGTCTTAAACGACTGCGGTACATGCCCTGACAGAATTATTTATAATCTAGAGCAAAACATTATCCAGGAAGGGGAGACCAGTCTTAAGAAGGTGAGTACAAATAGGGTTTAGTAGACTAGTTGTGGAGGTGACATTGTGGAGGTGAGATCTAATATGTTGTTTATATGTAAATGAATTAAAGCAACACCAAAGAGTTTTTTGTACCTTAAAATAATGTTTCCAAAATCGTTTCAGTGGTTCATCAACTCGTAACAGGGTGAACGGCAATTCTGCATTAAACCCATGACCCTTTATCGGCTATAACCGCACTATGTAAGTTTGCCAGATCGGGTAGCGGATCTGTAGTTTGATGGAATGAGACATACAAAACTACAAATTTGACTTGCATCTGATGTCGCAATACATCGTACTTCTATAAGTCCTGCAAAATATTCTACCTTGTCTGTGGACATCGTTATTTGCAAAGCCGGTGCTGGATAAACAAATAGCGTGCGTGCAACAGAGGGAAAGTTCTTTGGTGTTGCTTTAAATGTTGTTTGAGGTCTCATCTGTGATTCAGTGATTTTGCTATCTTTCAGCAATGGAGTTTGTGTATTTGGTGAAACTGATTGGTTATTGATCTTATCTCTAATTGTTTGACATACAATCATAATACTGACATACAATCATACTGTTTAAAATAATAAAATAGCTGTTTTGTGAACTTTATTCAACATAGCCAGTGATTTAGGCAATATTTATGGTGTTAATTATAGTGAAATATACAATTTCACAAAAATAGGGTTAAAACAGGTAAAAAAAATGGAGACATAATTTCTCCATGTTCAATGACCTCTAAAGACAGTCCAACCACTCTCCACAAATTAACATTTCAATCCCACAGAAACCACATAGGCCCCCTGACTAATCCTGATGAAAAATAAAATCTCTCTGTTGCTTAGGCATCAGGAATCAGGCTAATGTCCACGCTAGCTACCACACTAACGTCCACGCTAGCTACCACACTAGCGTCCACGCTAGCTGCTATATGTTTTCCACTGAGGTGATACTTAAGGCTCGATGTGCTGCGGTGATATACGAATTCCTTGTTGCATAGCTTGCACACAACCATGCTCTTATCGACGCTTCCATCCGTTTGTTTTTTGTAACAAAATTTCCCATCCACGGGGCCAACCAACGCGGTCAGTTTTTTTGTTCATGCTCACTGTGCCACTGTGGTTTGTTGTTGTCTGAACCGAACTCATGCGGGTTAGTTGGTGCTCCAGTACAATCGGTCCGTGTGAAACTCATCCAGTGAGAAACATTCCACGGTGCAAAAATAAATATGCTACGATTAAAATGCGTCAATTTTTTTAACACGCTCATTTTTGTGTAATTAATTAATCTTAATTAACATGTTAAAGTCCCAGCCCTAGTTAAAACAGGACAAGAATTTCCTCATGTTATATGTCCTAGCTAAAGGATTCCTCATCTTATATAGGTGTCCTGGCTAACGGATTACTCAGGTTGTATACAGTATACAGTAAGTGACCTTGCTAAATTCTCAACCTGGCTCATTCAATCTGGCCCCCTAATCATCCCCCACTGTAATTGGCTCATCCACTCCCTCACTCTCCACCTCAAGCTGGTGTGTGGTGAGCGTTCTGGCGCATAATGGCTGCCGTGCATCACCCAGGCTACACATTGGTTGTGGTTACTAGTGAAGTTTCCCCCTTCCATGTGACGCGCTTTGAGTGTTAAGAAAAGCCGATATAAATGTAATGTGTGTGTGTGGTGTGTGTAGAGAGAGAGAGAGAGAAACTATTTTTTCTCTGTATCTCATTCTTATTTTCTGCCTTGCTATCCTCTGCCTTATTGCCCTTTGTGTTTCATTTCTTTCTTTACTCAGTCTATATCATTTTCACACACAAACCACATACACAAACCATGTTTATGCGTGTACACATTTATCCATTTAGCTTTTGATGTCTTTGTCTAGTCTTTATTTCCCTGTCTTTCGGGATCTGTCTATCTCTCTCTCAGTGTGTGTGTGTGTGTGTGTGTGTAAGCATGTCTCTGTGTGAGCTGAACCAACATTACCATGTAGGCTGAGTGCTGAACTCACAGTGACAATATAACAGCAAGTAGCCAAGTCTGGCGAAACAAAAACACAATACACAATACACACACACACACACATGTGCAAGCAGTCAGGACTGACGCAATTTAAAGGCACACACCGGGGGATATAAAACGATAAAGAGGGCCATCATGTGCCATCATAGAGCTGCCGACGCCCGCTCATGCCTGCCACGGTGGAACACAAACAGTTAGAACATCAGAACCCTGCCGTTTCCTTCAGAATCTCACTGCTGGGATTCTGTTGACAAAAGCACAAATAGCACAATCTATTCCTCCAACAGAGATGAAGTCACATCGCATCATACAATGATTTTTTTATTCAGACTGTTTCAATAGTTTTGTTTTGTTTTTTATCTTATCTTTTTGCATCCACTCCCTCATCCAATTTGATTGACAGATTAATTTGACTGAGGTAGGTATAGAAAAGGGCTATAATTATGTTATAGGGCTATAATTAATTAAGGGAATAATTATGTCCTTCTGGAACACTACATGGATATAGTTACACACACACACACACACACACACACACACACACACACACAAAAACACATACAAACACACATTGCACTACACTGGCAGAGAGGTCATAATGTCCTTTTTTAATTAGTTCATACATTTCCCATCATATATCTGAAGAAATGCGCCAGTAGATTTTCTGATTTTTATTCAGCATCAGGGATGTTGGTTCTGGAATGACGTCATTCGCCTGTCCCTCGTCAGGAGTCGAATGGTATTGATTGTGAGGTCAAAGGAGAGGTTCCCTCCAGATGGAAATGTCTGTGTGAAGGAGACACAGAGAAATAGAGAGAGAGAGAGAGAGAGAGAGAGAGAGAGAGAAGCACTGAAAGCTTTTATCAAGTTATCCACTCGGGATTGTTGGGACTCCTGCATGAGAGGGAAATCTCCATTCACACATTCGGGAAATCCAATTAATAATGGCGTCTGTCTCGTATCTGTCTCCAGCACACTCTACAGTTTACAGACTGGTGGGTTCCCATGGCAAAATACATTAAAAAGATGTATTTCCCAATGAACTGTAGGATTTACTGCACAATAAACAATTCATGATGAAATGTCATGGACATAATGGCTCTGGTTTCAAAAATATTGACAAATCTATATCTATCTATACACACACACATACAGAGAGAGAGAGAGACATACACAGACCTGCATACTACACCACCTTCAGAATAAAAACAGCTCTGCAACTTTAACTCTCGTGTCTCTCGCAGTATTGATGAGATCCTACAGAGTGCATTTCAAGCAGATGAGGTTACCGCCAACAGATCTCTTCAGCCACAGCCCTTAAACCCTCTCTCATATTCACCACACCGGCGGTGGCAGTGGAAGCAGAGCAGCGTTGCCCTTCCCATCGCCGTCGCTCCGCACGCTTATCAGTAAATCAAACAGACGAAGGAAGAAGGCGCAGGAGAGGCGGAGGACAAATACAGTAGCAGTCATCCTTCGTCACCACGCCAACGCTAATGAGAGTGAGGCGACGCGTCAATCAAACGGTTGGAGCCTTATCTGGGCCGCCTGATCTGTAGCCCTCTTCTCATCATTGCGCCATCAGTCACTGCACGGCTCTATCGTGTTTTTCCGTTGACTTCGTTATTGTAGCGTTTGTGATGACGGTTTAGCTCTTTTGTCTTATTTTTCATTGCCATTTAGCAGTATTTATGTTTAGTGTATGCGTCTTCTTTGTTCTAGACTTTCTGATCCTCTTATGTTTTGCCGGTTCTTTTTTATTTCTGTGTCTGTGTTAGCTGTAGTAAGAGTTCTCGCTTGCTAAATCATCATTTAATTCCAAGGGGATTACCTGATTAAATTAATTTTAATGTAAACAAGCAAAATGCAAACAAGCCCAGACAAAACAGACACATTCAGGCACCTTCTATAGTAAATGCTGCACACAAGCAAATGGCTATAAATATACACTACATAGCCCACACTCAGTCAGTCCATCCCACTCATACCCACCTAAACTGACCTCATGTTGACCTTTGACCTCACCAAGGAGTGACTGACTCACCAACTGGCTATAGATAGATGGATAGATGCTGTAGATAGATAGATGGATAGATGCTGTAGATGGATGGATGGATGGATGGAAAGAGGCATGGTTGGAAAGTACATGTATTCATGTGTTCGATGACTGCTGATAGATAGGGCCAAAAGGACCATGTACTTTGTGTGTGTGTGTGTGTGTGTGTGTGTGTGTGTGTGTGTGTGTGTGTTTCTGCTAGAGCAGGGGAGAAAGAGTGTCTATTGAGCGGCTTCTTGTTTAACACTAAAGTATATCTTCATTGATTTGCTCTCTGATATCACAGACAGGCTGTTTATTCAATCAATAGAGCATGAACACACATTTAGTCCACCACATATCATGATGTCATACCCCACACTTCATTTGTTACGTTAATGCACCATGATTTAAACAGACCAATTACAATACACACACACACACACACACACACACACACACACACACACACAAAGCACATCAACTAGAAAATACATTAAGGAGCATTTCATAAACGTGCCACACATGCACACACAGAACTTCACACCAAAAATACACACACACACACACACACACGCACACACGCACACACACACACACACCATGCCACCCTCCCACATGCACACACTAGAATGCTCAAATAATTCCCTACTGATGTTCAGCTGGCACTGTAATAGCTCCCCCTGATATTGATACCTAAAATTACCTTGAGTACTGAGTGCTTCCAACTAAATAAAAGATGAGTTTATCCTTGGATATAAAAGTGCTGCAATCAGATACCTCAGCTAAACATCTGTCTATTACGACTAATGTGTGGGTGTGGTCATGGCAGCTCTCAGAGAGAAAGGATTGAAGGGATTATTCCGACACAGTGATTGCATTTTTCATAACCTTATCACATGCATATTACTCTTGGGTGGGTGCATGACAGCCCACGCACACACACACATACACACACACACACACACACACACACACACACACACACACACACACACACACACACACACACACACATTGTGCGTTTTAAGCAAAGGTGGAGACACAAGTCTTAGTGTTCCCCCAGTAAGAATTACACAAACTCTTTCTCACAAACACACATACTGTACATACACTCACTTTCTCTTTCTCTCTCTCTCTCTCTCTCTCTGACACACACACACACACACACACACACACCTCAGGGCCTGTCTCCATGGGGAGAGCATATTTGACAGCTTTATTCACTGGCTATGATTACCTAATGGCCATTATGGGCCTCAGCAGTGCTCTCAGCCCTGGATGTAAAAATAAGCCAAGACGCTACACGGAGCCTCCAGCAAACTCAAACTTTATACACACACACCACCATGTGATGACGTCTGTACTTGGAGGCTTGCAAATATGAATGTTAACAGACTAACTAGCGTTTGTTAAGCATAATGCCGATTGAAACATAGCCTATTCCATTCAGATAGCTAGGTGGCTACCATGCTCATACGGCACTTTTAATCAGGGCCGGCCCGAGGCGTAAGCGAACTAAGCGGCTGCTTGGGGCCCTCTGGCCACCAGGGGGCCCCCTAATCGAAGGATTTTTTTTTTTTTTTTTTTTTTTTACATAATAAATAACGTAAACAAGTGACATCAATGAATGAATAAATGAAACAATTAATAATTCAAAACAAGAAAATTCTGATTTCATGATCAATGTGCCTGCCTACCTCTACTGTGTCTGCCAGCCTTTGAGTCACGCGCATAAACTAGACACGCCGGGTGCATAGACAATTCGTGCAGAAGTTCGGAAGAGACGGTAATGTTAAGAAAAGTCACAAAAAAGGACGTATCCCTCTGGTGCCGAAAACAGAAAGAAGAAAATGACAGAGGAGGAGAAAAACGAGCAAGATACAGGTATGATTGCATGATTATTTACAGTATGTTTTGTGCTTGAGGTAGCTAGCTAGCTGACATGATCTAATATAAGCCATTACCAGAACTAAATCCCCGCCATCAACAGAGAAATGTCTCCCATTAATATATATTTATCTAGGTGTATTTCAGATGTCAAGGATATTGGGATTGTTTTGGATGTTCAATCAAGCATGTACCCTAGCTCTAGGTGGGCTTATGTTGTAAATTAAAGTTAGCTAGCTGACTGACTGAAGTGGACATTAGCACTACAGTAGCTACATGAAAACGTAGAAGGCAAATTTACCACAGAGGGATTGTTTCTGATTTCGCACCTGAAAGTGTTGATAGTTTATTACTGTTCAATAATATGTAACATAGTGGTAAGTCTGATAGCAACAGCAGGCTAAGCCCAGGCTCCTAGTCCCAACCCCAACCCACTGACTAGCGCGACTCTGGGCATCGGTAACGTTCCAGCTTCATAGGCAAAGATGGAACAGTTCGTGCGCTCTGCTCTAAGATCTTTGGAGAGATGGTAGTGTTTGAGAAAATATACCATGTTGGGTGGGGAGACTTCTGTGATGGAAATAAACTTACATTTGATTAAGATAGTGGCAAGTGATGTAGCGGTGTTACCCTAATATTTAGGCTGCAGTAGATCACCATGTTAAGCGTTACTTTTGATTATGCCTCATTTGCCAATAGAATATGAATTGTTACATGTGGAATTGCTTGTTGATGAGTGTAAGTAATGATAGCAAAATAAACTCATTCTGCTCGATCAACTATGCACTTATGCAATATTTTTGTTTTTTTTTCAGAGACACTGTTGAAGTACTTTGGAGCACATCTCTACCACTACCTAACTCTACCTCATCAAGTGTCTGCCTCCATGGCTGATGACACAGAAGGTGAGGTTTTCTTGATGGCAAATGGTTACATAGCCTGTTAATATGACATGACACATTTAACATAGTTTTTGTTTTATTTATTTATGTATTTATTTAATCATTGCAGGTTCGTCCACTGCAGAGTTGCAGATACCTGAAAAGCCAGGAACGAAGTAGGAATAAGTATCTATTTTTGGGACATTTTATTTTTGATTATTAATGTTTGTCTATTTTGGTTTTATTTTGTAGTTGAAGATTGCTCATTTAATGCACATTTGCGGATTTGTTCTGCAAATCTGTTGAAAAACAAGTCATTAAACCGATGTACTTGTTTACAACAAATACAAATGCTGTTGTATTTTGTTATTTGTCAATTCAACTTCAGTAAACCACCCTTAGTGCTTCACTTTGAATATGAATGTTTCAAATAAATCTGTGATTTTAGTACCCTCTAAGATTAAAAGGTGACAGGGTTAGTGTAAATAACAACTATATTAATACATTGGTTTACCAAGCACATGGGGCCAGAAGTCTAGAGCGGAGCCCCAAAACATTTTTGGCATGTGAGCAAGGATGGATTACTGAATGAGTCTACCGAGTCCTTATGCATCTGTGTCCAGGGGGACAGTAGTTCATAATCAGTCACTGTATTAATACATAACCTCACTGTATTAATTTATAATATGACATTATAGTGTGAAGTTGTCAATTATCGCCAAGCACAGGTGACTCTGCGTTGTGGGAGGGGGCCCCCAAATCATTCTGCTTAGGGCCCCCAAAAGGCTCGGGCCGGCACGGCTTTTAATGGCCAACTGCAAACAGATATGTCATGCTAGCAGCAACTCATTACATGTTTCCATATCCTTACAATGAAGGCTCCTTGTAATAACTTAATATTGTGTTGTCAATGTGGTGCAAACAAACAAGGCTAGAGTGCCTATCAGCCTTATCCATTGTGAGCAATAGCTGGGAAAAGGACGTTATGAGAACCGTTTAGACTCTCTTAAAGTGGCAATGCACCATTTATCTACAGGCTACTTATCAAGTATAACATCAAGTTAAACATCAAATTGGCAGCATTTCTTTAAAAACATATTCAATAGACACTAATGCACAGTAATAGTGTCAATTATTGGCCTTTTGTTTTGATTTAGTTGGTTTTTTTTTTTTTTTTTTTTTCAATATTGTTGTTGCATACCCCTCAAAAATGGGTAGCTGCGCCCCTGCACACCACACACACACACACACACACACACACACACACACACACACACACACAGATAGAGACAGAGAGAGAGAGAAGGAGAGAGATAGAGAGAGACATTAATGCACAGAAAGAGAGAGAGAGAGAGAGAGCAAAAAGCACACACACATACACACACACACACACACAGCCGAGGCCTACTGGTTAGTGTTTCAGACTTGTAACTGGAGGGTTGCCAGTTCGTCGAACCCCGACCAGTAGGCACGGCTGAAGTGCCCTTGAGCAAGGCACCTAACCCCTCACTGCTCCCCAAGCGCCGCTGTTGATGCAGGCAGCTCACTGCGCCGGGATTAGTGTGTGCTTCACCTCACTGTGTGTTCACTGTGTGCAGAGTGTGTTTCACTAATTCACGGATTGGGATAAATGCAGAGACCAAATTTCCCTCACGGGATCAAAAGAGTATATATACTTATACTTATACTTATACTTATAGTCATAGTCATATCTACAGTATAAGCAACAAACACACACACAGACACACACACACAGACACAGGCCTGCTTGTTGCTGTGTTATCTCTATCTCACACATGCATTTGTCTCCAGATGCAGCTTCAGCGGACGGTCCTCCCTTTTAAAGATAATTGCCATCAGTTAATTTAATATGTGTGTTTATATGCTTTGCCACACAGGCCTCTGTTATCGTTCTGTGCGGTGAGGAAGAGAGAATTTAAGAGATGATTTAAACAGAGAGAAACAGAGAGAGAGGGAGAGAATAGAAAAGACAAACAACATCAACAACAATACTGCCAATATCTCAGTCTCTCAAATAGGAAAAATAAGATGAGCATAATGTTGGTGGACAGAATTAAAAGAAAAAAAAGAGAATAACTGTTAGCTATAACTGTAACTTGGGGCCACTTGGTAACACCTGTAACATGCCGGCTCAAGCATGAAACATAGAGGGGAGGCCAGACGCGGATAATAAGTAAATAAAGTATATTTATTAAAGAATATTGTAACGAAGATTAAGAAAGTCAGTGAAATGGAGTGAAAAACCAAAATGTAGTGCCAATCAGTATCTAGGGGTGTGTACAGCGAAACGGAAAACAAAAGCCAAAGTCTGAAGATGAGGAGGGAGTTCGTCCACATCCTGAGACCATGTTATTTGATCTTGTAGCTTATCAGGCCCAAACACACACACCTGTGTGCACCGGCACGGCTATGGCCCCCTGCTGGAAGATGGAAACACTGATAGAAAAGGGGCGGGGCTGGTGCAGGTCTGACAGGGTCCTGACACACCGAACCTAAAATCGTCCTTCTATGTATTATAAATAGTGTTATAAAGTATCCGGTAACACTTTACGGTAAGGGTACATGAATTATCATGAATTCATTCATGAATTAATTCATGATTTATGCATTACTTCATTCCTTTATATCTTATGAATCATGAGGAATTGACATGAGTTCATCGTCTCTCATTCATAACCTCATGCATGTGCAACAAGCAACTAAAGTGGTAAATAATGACGTGTTAAGAGAACTGCAAAGTTGTGTTCAAATCAGAATTTGAGCAATTTTTGGCTGAAAAAGAAATAATATTGATCATGCTTAATAATTCATAATTCATGATGATGTACCCATTGTAGGCTACCTAAACGTTAACATACAGCTTAAAGTATCTTTCAGTAATTTCAAATATATTTCTATAACATGCTGAGAAAATGGGGGTCCATCAGAACGGCCTATGCATAGGGCCCAGGATCTTGTGCTACACTCCTGTGTGCAATACAACAGCAACTCTTTCTACTGTAGCTCTGTCCATTCCTTAATGCCACCATTACTAGTGGCTTTCTTCATGGCAAAAAGCACAAGGCCTCAGGCAGGACAAGGCCAGAAGAAAATGATGAGACACGGAGGAAAGGGGGAAAAGGTTTCTCTCACGTCCATCATGTTACACAGCAAGGCAGTGCGTGGGCAAAATACTTCCCACCGACATTATCTTGTTCTCTTTGTTTGTGTGGAGTAAAGGTATCTTTTAAATGTCAGCACATTTGAGACAAAAAAACAATAGCTAATTTCAATTGATTGGCTTCTAGATGTGCTCGCCAACATTTGACAATTTCCAATGTTTGTGATAGCAGCTGGTCTGGACTGGACAAAAGGAAAATGACATGGCGGCTATTTGACAATAGCTCTGGCAGAATTTAACATGCTGTAACCATAATATGAAAATGCTGAGGATCAATAAACTTGTTTATTTCTCAAACAGACTACTGCTGGAACACAAAACTGTTGCTGATTGTCAGTAACATAATGGAAGCATGTCTTTAGGCCATTTTATTGTGTTGTTTACCTACAGTATCTGGTGCAGCAGCCTATCCAACTAGATGGAATTATTAATAGCCTAGAGTGATGACTGCTCTGCTACATTCTAGAATCTAGCTCGGTACCTATGTCAGAAAGGAAGTGGCTGTACTTGCTATATGTGATAGCCCAGTATGTAGGCTACTCTAGAGCCTGAGTTGCATACTGAGGTCCAATGAATGA